>NC_064920.1:878837403-879032403 GCF_023897955.1 Schistocerca gregaria | reverse complement strand
ATAACAACATTCCAAAAAGCTTATTTGTTCCACAGTACACAATTTGGTTGTCACTCATGTCCTCTTTAACCTTGCATCAGAACTGGCCCTTTGTACCCATGTGTGTGATACATGGCATTGTAAAAACATATCCATGGCAATTTTTTGGGGTCTTCAACAGTTATTATTTACAGTAGTGAAGTGCCACATTATCTTCGTGACTCATATTGTCTTGTCTTTTGTGATTTCAATTGCCTCTCTGATGTTTGGTCGTACCAGCCCAGGCTGCTCAGCAAGAACATACTGTTCTTCAGATTTTAACATGCACTTTGCCCTTGAACTTCAACTACTGCAGTTTTGCTATCTCTCTTGAGACATACATGGTCACTAAATTTAGTTGTTGTTAATGCTACTGTCTTCAGTTTGAAGGCTGGTTTGATGCAGCTCCCTATACCACTCTATCCTGTGCAAGTCTGTTTGCCTCTGCATAACTAATATAACCTACATCCACTTGAACTTGCCTGCAGTAGTCAAGACTTGGTCTTCCTTTACAGGTTTCAACCCCATACTTCACTCGATTACCAAATTAGTCCTTGATGCCTCAGGATATGCCCTATTAACGTGTTCATTCATTTAGTCATGTTGTGCCATAAAGCTATTTTCTCCATGATTTGATGTAGTATCTCTTTATTAGTTATTCTTTCTACCCATATAATCTACAGCATTCATCTGTAACACATTTCAGAAGCTTCTATGTCCCTTGTGTCTGCATCGTTCATTGTCCACATTTTGCTTCAAGTAAGGCTTCCCTTCAGTGAGATACTTTCTGAAAAGGTGTCCTGGCACTTTAATTTACAATTATGTTAATTTTTAAGGTATTTATCTTATTCAGAAACACATTTTACTATTGACAATCTGTGTTGTGTATGCTCTTTACTTAAGCCACTATCAGTTATTTTGCTATTCAAATAGCAGAAATCATCTACTGCTTTTACTGTCTCATTTCTTAATCTTATTCTCTTAGTGCGGTGTTAATTTTACTGTACTTCATTAGCCTTGTAGCCTAATTTAACTTTGTTATTTTCATATTATAATGCTTTTTCAAGACACTGGACACTATCAATTCATTCTGTTCATGGATGTTTCAAGCTCTTTGGCATTTCTGAAAGAATTTCAATAAAAAAGGCCAACTTTATTTGTTCTCCCTGGACTTTAATTCCTTTTCCAAATTCTCTTCATTTCCTTTACTACAAGTATGGATTGAATAACATGTAGGATGTGATACAACCCTGTCTCGTTCCCTTCTCAGCTATTGCCCCCTTTCAGGTCCTTCAACTACTGTTGAGTTTCTGTGCAAGTTTTATATTGCTTTTCACTCCCTGTATTTTAAGCACTATAACTCCCAAATAGAGTAGTCAGTCAACAATATCAGAAGCTTGTTCAAAATTTGAAAATGCTATAAATGTGGGTCTGGCATTTCTCAAACTGTCCTCAGCTCGTGGTCTTGCGGTAGCGTTCTCGCTTCCCGCGCAGGGGTCCTGTGTTTGATTCCCGGCGGGGTCAGGGATTTTCTCTGCCTCGAGATGACTGGGTGTTGTGTGTCTTTCATCATCATTTCATCCTCATTCACTCATAGTGGCATTGGCGGCCACCAATGCCATATGCTCATTATTATTATTATTATTATTATTTCTCAAACTCATCCTTTAAGATGAGTCACAGTTCAGTATTGCTTCACATGTCTGTACACTTCTCCAAAACTCAGACTGGTCTTCCACCATGTCAGCCTCTTGTACAGAATTCATGTTAGTGTTCTTCAGCCATGAACTGTTAAACTTTCAAATGACTTCCAGCACCTTCTTTTGTGTTGGGATAATAGTTGAAACACTTGACACATAGCAGTGGAAAGTACTGTAGGAAACATAAATACCATAATAAATTCACAGTAATTGGATGTCCAAGACAACTATGTAAATTACAGGAGGCCAATGGTCCATTTAATTAGTCATTTGCTTGGCCTATCACACAAATTCTAAAACCTGATTTTATTGTCTATCAGCATTTACAGTTTGGAGAAGAGCTGATGAAATGTTTAAATTATTGTTTAATTTATCCTTTCTGGAACAGATCAGTGAATCTTCTTCTTCCCCTTCTTCTACATTTGCCCTCAAGCTGGTGGGGTCCACAGTTGTGAATCTCTGACACCAGTTTATCTGATCTTGTACCTGATCAGGGAGCAGGCCTGAGATCTTGAGGTCTTCAAGCAGGGTGTCATGCTATCACTGCCTATGTCATCCTACTGGTCATTTACCATTTACTCTCAAACTAAAATCAGTCTCTGCAGCTGTTGTTGCATCTGTCTAAGAACATGGCTATACCCTTTTAGATGACTTTCTCTCATCTTCTCTACTATTGATGGTACTCCACATAGTTTTCAAACTTAATCAAGTGTGACATGATTGTGCAGTGTCAATCCAGATGTCTATTCAAGCATCTTCATTTCCATGATAATAAGTTATTGTTTCACTTCCTTTGTTGAAGGTCAGCATTTAGCACCATACAGATTAATGAATATTTCAGAAATTTCAAAAATTCTGTTTAACTTTATGCCATTTCTCTTTATTCTTTCATTATTGATGTAGTTATGTCCTATCTTATATAGAATTGTGCATATTCTATTTTGTGAAGTTTAACTGAATCTCCATTATCTGAAATTGAAGCAATAATCATTGTGAAAACATCACAGATTGCATCATCAAGAAAGAAGATTATTTCAGTATTGGAACAAAATGGTAACACATTTGTTTGTATGATGACGGGTACCCATTACTGAACTCAAATTGGTTCATTTAAATGATTTATAAGCACATGGGAAGTGCAGCAGAGTAATGATGATTTATTTCTAGCACATTCCGTAGGAGTACTTCATGACAACTATTCCCTGTTATGCCTTCATTTATGTTATTTCTCTCAACATTCTCCTTTATGATGGGATCTAAAAGACATGATTTATGAGTGAATGGAAGCATGTGACTCATTAGTGATTCATCACGAGCCCAATGATAAATACAGGTGCTTTCCTCTTCAATGGATTTTAAGCTTGATGGGGAGGACAGGGCAGTGGGTACATTATAGGCTTCAAATTTTAGTAATACCATACTAAAAAAGGAAAAGTTACTGATATTTAAAAATTTCTCTTCATTTTTTATATTTAATTAAATCATGTGTAAGTAGTCAGTAGGTATAGACTAAGTTAATTAATTATTGTAGAGAATAAAATTGTGGGAATCAATAAAATAGTATTATCAAACTGTGGAAACTCTAGGTTGGAATCTCAACAGTAAAGGTAAAGGTAGATTACTACTTACCATAAATATGATATGTTAAGTTGCAGACAGGCACAACTAACAGACACACTTTGGCTTTCGGCCACAGCTTTTGTCAGGAAAACAAACACACACATTCATTCACAGAAGTAAGCACACACCTCACACACACATGACCCCCATCTCCAGCAACTTGGACTGGACTGCAGCTGTCACATAGAACAGAAGAAACAATCTGGAGGGAGAAGTAAGTGCAAGGATTAGCAATGTACGGGTGGGGGAGGTTGGGGGGGGGGGGGGGGGGGAGAATGCTGTCTGTTGGAGCATGCAGACTGCCGACAGGCACAGCATCGGGAGGCTGCAGGGCAGGGGGGGAGCAAAAAAGGAGAGGACAGGGGAAGGGGAAAGATGAATGGGTGCAATGGAAGATAGCAACATGAGATGGTGAGAGTGTTGAACAGGGACAAGGTGACAGCACTCATGGGGTGGAAACCATTCGTTGGAGAGCATGGGGACAAAATGTTACCATGGGTTGAGGCTTTGAGAGCAGATAATGTATTATTTGGATAATTCCCATCTGCAGAATTCATAAAAGCTGGTGGTGGAGGGGAGGATCTAGATGGCTTGGGTAGTGTAGGAGCCGTTGAATCAAGCATGTTATGGTCAACTGCATGTTGTTCCAAAGGTTGGTAGTCATACCAATATAAAAAGCTTTGCAATGATTGCAGTGGAGCTGGTATATGACATGGCTGCTTGCACAGGTGGTTCAGCCTCAGATGGGGTAGGATAAGTCATATTGTAAGCACTGGGTGGGTGGTTGGTTTTGGCAGGTCTTGCACCTGGGTCTTCCACAGAAATATGATCCCTGTGGAAAGGGGGTGGGAATGGGAGTGGCACAGTGGTGGACTAGAATGTCCTTTAGATTAGGTTGCTGACTGAGCAGTGGGAAGGATCTTGGGTAGGATATTGCTCATTTCAGGACACGGTGATAGGTAGTCAAAGCACTGTTAAATGATTTTGCTCAGTTGTTCCAGTCCAAGGTAGTATTGGTTGATGGAGGGGGCATCCTTTGTGGCTGGTTCTTGGGGGTGGTTGATTTGAGGTGTGACAGAAATGGCGTGGGAGATCTGTTTGCAGACTAGATCTTGGGGATAGTGCCTTTCTATGAAGGCCATGTTGAAACCCTTAGCATATCTGCCAAGAGAGCACTTATCACTGCAGATATGACATGGCTGGGTGGCCAGGTTGTTTGGGAGGGTTTTTACAGTGTGGAAGGGATGACAGCTGTCAAAATGCAGGTACTCATGGTTGTTGGTGGGTTTAATGTGGACAGAGGTGTGGATGGGGTCATCAGAGAGGAGGAGGTCAATATCCAGGAAGGTGTCACCCTGGGTTAAGGAGGACAATGTGAAGTGAATGGAGAGAAACCCATTTCCTTGTCATTTCCATTTCCCATACACCATCCATGCCACAAGATTCCCCACTCCATCTTTCTGCACCAGTTCAGAAAAGTATACCTTTCCCTAGCTAAAACCTGGTCCCACATCCTGTTTCTTAAAAGCTGCCTGAACTGTGGAATCCTTACCAATGACCAAACCATAAAAATTCCTCTCACTGGATCCCACACCTCTCTTCATAATGATGTTGACCTTTTCAGATTTCACCAGTCCCTGGCCCCCACAAACCTGGTACTGCAAAAACACGATCCCGTGGTACAGGCATCCCAGATCTACCTCTGCTCCCTCTGCAAGATATTGTGACTGTGGAATCGCTGCTACATACATCACATTTCTGAAACTTAATCTCTTGCTCTCCAGCACCTGGAGCAGCATTCCAGACACCAGCTCCATATGTTCTCCAACATACTGACACCCTACTGCTGCCTCAGGTCACCACTATCCAACCCCTCTTCTCTATTCATAAAATTGTCTTCAGGTTTATTTTCTTTGTATAGATCTCCTATATATTCCTTCCATGTGTTAGCCTTCCCTTCATTGTGTGGTACTGGCTTGCCATTTGCATTCCTAATATTTGTACAGCAGTTTCTCTATTCTCCAAAGGTTGCTTTCATTTTCCTATGCCTGATAACTATTTTTCTCATACTGATGCATACTTCTACAGCCTTGAATTTCTCTTGTAGCCAATTCTGATTGACATTTTGCACTTTCTGTCAGTCTGTCTTTTAGAAGCCTTGTCTTTCCTTTTGTTTGATTAATTTTCTGCATTTCTATATTTTATTCTTCCTTCAATTAAATTCAGTATCTCCTATAGTATTGAGGATTTCCACTGGGCTTTGTCTTTTTGCCTGTTTGATCATCTGCAGCCTTCACAATTTCAGCTCTCAAAGCAGTTTATCTTCTATCATGTTCTTTCCTCCCGTTTCAGTCAATAATTGCTTAATGCTCCCTTTGAAACTTTAAGCTATCTTTGGGCCTTTCAAATTATCCCTGTCCCATATTCTTAATTTCATACCTTTTTACTATACCTTCTATTTCAATGTGCAGTTCATAATCATTAAATTATTATCGTAGGCCACATCTGCTCCTGGAAATGTTCTAATGTTGGCCTACTGCAGTGTGAATACACTGATGATTTTGCAATCAACATTTTTCTCTTGTCACATGTGCATATTGTTCTGTTTTACTGCATGTTATTCACTTCATTGAAACTCCACATGTGCACTTCAGTGACATATAAGGAAAGAAAATTCCTGAAACATATGCTACTTAATATGTTCCAAAATGCCGCACATAAAAGTAGGATTTTTCTGAGGCTCATGTCTTGGGACCTGTTGGTTATAGAAAGGTAGAGTCAGGTGTTTTGGATAGCTCTTGGACCAGGGACTGTTTGTATACACAGCAGATGGATTATCATACTGTGACTATCCTACAGTATAGGGTCAAAGATGGAATATTACACACTTCCTTCAGCTTAGGCAAATAGAGAAAATCAGTTGGTTCTTTTTGCATTAGATGTTGTCTAGAGCGCACATTAAGGGGCTTATGGAAGCACCATTTAGTTCTTGACCCGTTCCTGACAAAACCTAAAAAACATGATTTTTGGGTAAAAAACAGAGCTGCAGATTCCAAGACGGCTTTGCACAGAAAATGATTGAAATTTTTAGAGTAGATTCCTAAGATCACAATATTAAACAACCTTGAAAGTTTTAATGTATTTAGTCATTACCAAGGTACAGAGTTTCAAAGTTATCCTAGTTCTACACATAAAACTGCTCGTAAGATATGGTGTGAGGAATAACCTAAATAATAAGTAACTGCAGCAAATTTCTCCAATTTTAATGGTATATTCTGTAGGCATTTATCTAGAAGTGCCATCTTCTTATTTTCTAAAATTCTTTATCCTTTCTCAAGAAGTACCCCGAAAACATGGTTTTTGGTACCAAGACCGAGCTGCAGATTGCAGGACAGTTATGCAGATCGAATCACTGTAATTTTTACAATGTGTTCCTATGATCCCAAACTCAAACAATCTTGAAAATTTTCTTGGTATCTTTATCTGTTTCTCAGATATAGAGGTTCAAAATTACCCTACTTGTACATGTAAAAGATGTACTTAAAGTCTGGTGAGACGTGAAAAAGTAGTTTATAAAAAGGTATAGTACAGAGAAATATGCCATAAAGGGCTTCCATTATCATCAGAAGGGTTATGGGAACCCCATGTTGTACTGAAGCACACACTGATTTTTGTGCAAGCATGAAACTATACAATTTTGCATTATTTCAATTTCATATAAGTGAACTATCAAAATTTTACTGACCCACAAAGTTCTTTTCATAGACTCTGAGTGTAAAGCTGGGGTACCAGATGCCTCATTCTACATTCCTAATCACCTTTAAGTTTTCCCAAAATTTTTGGTATATGAACATATTTACACTTTTTTATGTTATGAGAGAAGGAGACGGTGACTGTGGGAAGGAAATGGAAAGGTATTAAACGTATACTGGAAGATAGTAGACAGTGACTGTGGTATAGGAAGAATGAAGGAGACAACGGTAGTGTGAGAGGAATAAAGAAAAAGAGAAAGTGGAAGTGGGTGAGAGCCAGTGATAGTGAGAGACAGAGTCTACGGCAATTAGAGGGAGATTGTGACAGTGAGAAGAGACAGAAGCAATGGGAAGGAATGAATGAGATAGTAGCAGTAAGAGAGAGCTGTGACATTGAGAGGAGACAGTATTAGTAGGACAGAATGAAGGAGATGGTTGTTGTGAGATGAAGACAGTGACAGCTAGAGAGACACAAAGAGGTAATGACAGTGAGTTGGGCTGAATTAATTAGTGAGTGAGAATGGGCAAGAGGGAGTGGATGGGTATGAACAACTTGCAGCAATGGACTAGTGGGTGAGGGCAGGTTACAGTTAGGAGGGTGTGTGTGAGTGAGAGATGAGTTGTATGTTAAAAAGAGTGTGAATATGATTGTAAGCCAAACTTTTTGGGGAAATTTTTAAAGGTTCTGAGAAAGTTAGAATGGGGGAGCTGGTACTCAACTTCTCTGTTAGATTCTTTTAACAAGCAGGAGCATCTTCGCCTTTTCTGTGCTCCGAGAGGGGCATTTTTCTGCTGGTACAACAATACAGCAACTTCCATTTTGAGAAAAATTAATCTGTAAGAACTGGAGGGGTTAAATTGCATTGTTTTAAGCAACTATATGGAGCTTTTTAAATAATACATTATTTTTGACTGTTGTGAATCTGCCATCTGTAATTGTTTGTTATTGAATATTACTTCTTCAGAGATTTGTGCTTCTGCACTCTTTAGATTATTTAACCTTAACAAAATAGGCAAATGCTCACCATGTCCATGGTATTCAATAAGCCACACATGCCTTCTGGGTCATGCCAAATTGTGAGCACCTCATGGAGCTCAGCTTTCATTTGCTGGATACAGGCTTCGTAAACCAGGATTTCTTGAACTGGGAATGGGCGTGTGCTGCCAGTCCTCTGTAAACTGTAAGCCCTGGGCATGCTTCACTGACCACTGTGTTGGGTGGTGGAATGTTGTGTGTCACAGGAAATGGGGAGCTCGGCTTTATTGCCCAAATCACAGGGATGAAAAAATGTTAAATATTTCTGAGGTTTTTAAAAGGGAAGAGGGCATGTCTGCTAAGATGTCACATTCTTCATAAAGAAAGGTTTAGATGGTATTACAATTGGCCTGAAGTCAATAAAGAGACTTACAAAAACTTCTTAAACCAAAGATACTGGATGATTACAGCATTGTATCTGACCTGCATTAATCTAAGTTCCAGCCATGGTGCAGTGTAATGTGGAGACCTAATGGACAGAAATCTCACTGTACTTCTACAGGGATACATTAAAAATGCAAAGTATTAAAGTTACTCAACAGGTGCCTTATGCTGAAGCAAAGAAATTGTGTGAGCCATGCAGCATCCATCATACAGTATGTCATTTGCATGAGCTGTGAAACAGCTTACACTTAAGGTCAGCATGTCAACACAAAACACTAGCAGTAAACACCACTACCAACACCTGCCCATGTTGTTCCACATGCCAAATCACAGGCTTGAATAAACTTTCACCTTCCAGAGAATCAGTTTTGCAGCCATCTAGGATTCACTGTAACCATTTTACCTGCCCCCCCCCCCCCAACCCCCACCCCCACCACACACACACACAAAAATTAGTTCACCCAATCACAGTCTGTCATGTATTTCTACCCAAAAAGGGAAAGTTAGCATGGATAACAAATCAAAATAGAATAGAAACTAAAGTACCAGTGATGAAATCAGCAGTCACCTCTGATTCTGACAGATTTGACAGTGGGAGTAGTTACTTTAAATAACCCAAAAAGTCCCTCTAGTACACCTCCAGTAACCTTTGATACTGTCCCCCCCTCCCACATCAAGTTGCAACAAAGAGAAAGGAAAAGCAAACTCATCAACAGATAATGGTTGTACTGCAGCAGAATTTAAAAGGATTCAGACATTAAGTGGATGAAGTAAAGCTTCTAACATAGGATAGATCTGCCTGAACATGTCTTTAGGAAACATATCTTGAGGATTCTGATACCTCTGTGCTACAGAAATATTGCCACTGTAGAAAAGATGACCTCATTGGGGAAAGGGCTAAGGGAGGAGTGGCAGTGTCCATCACTGACACATTGTACTCTTCATCTGTCACCCTAACTAGCACACTACAGTCGGTTGCTGTCACTGTATCTTTCTGTCATGTCAGGTAACACTATGTTCCATTGATCTCTTGCCACAGGAATTGCTGGTTAGTGCTCATCAGTCAGCATCCCCCACCATTCCTTCCTTTTACAAGTTTTCAATTCACATAATGAGCTAAGGGGCTGCAACTCCACCTGTCCAAGGGGTCAAGTGCTTGAAAATGTGTTAAGATGTGAAACATTGTGCTTCCTGAATACAAGGGCAATGAGACATTTTTGCACAGCAACAGAGTCATTCTCTGCAATTGATCTGACAGTTTGCTCTCCCACTTTCACAGATTCTGTCCAGCAAGAAGTGATAAATCCCTTTCATTCCAGAGTACACTTCCCTAATTTTGTCCACCTTATATAAAAAACAGACTTGTAAGGCAGACTGGATGCTGTATAGCAGTTGGTCATAGAAGATCACCAAGGCAGGGTACAAGAGTGGGTGGATCACATTATCAGTCTGATCCACTCTTCTGCCGATGAAGTCCTCTGGCCATCACAGCAGTTAACTTATTCCTTGATAGAATAATCAGTGTCAAGGAGCAGGGGTGGGGAGGGGGGGGTTGGGCAAGCAGAAAGTGGTGCTAAAATTCAAGAGCAATCCATTAGCAGAGAACCTTGGAGGCTTCCAGATAGGGACAGTGAAGGCCCAGCACACAGCACACAGTAGTGGAGAGTGATAAGCAATCATGAAATGGATTTCTGATGTCTGTTAACCACTCAGCTTTCACCTCTGTAGTATGGGAATCAGTAAGGCATACCTCTGGGAAAAAGATGTCATGCCTGATAGCTATTATACAAGACAATGGAGTTCTGAAAGTCAGACTCGTGAAAACAACATAGACCATGGTGCAGTCCTGTAACTGTGGAACACCACCTACGGGTTCAGTTCCACATTTCCATGCCTATCACAAGCATCGGGCGAGAGGATAGGTTCATTTCAATTCTATGTGGGAATTGGACACAGCACTATGTGCAGCTCGCAAGACTACCCCTGGGCTGGACTTGATATAATACGCCGTGCTACAGCACCTTAACCTTGAGTCTAAGGAAATCCTATTTACCTTTTTAGTAGAGTATGAAGTGATGCTCAATATCCTGACCATTAGCAACACTGAGGAGGCATACAACACTGCTTTGAGACACAATATCATTTGACAGTACAAAAATAGGGATTTGTGGTCATCTCTGAATATTTCTGTAGTCCTTCCTTGCCGAGTGTTGTATTGCATTTAGTCATGAATGATCTTTGCAGTATGGTCCTTTAGGTTCACAATATCTCTCAGAGTAGTGTTTTAAGCTTGACTCTGTTTTACATTTCAAGGACACAATGTGGTTTCTGGGTCTCTTATGTGGTAGAAACTTGATTTAGCTGTCACTTCTAAAGACACTAAAAGAAGAGTCTTTTAAGCACTAAACATTATAAAGTGTTTGAATGGAAAGAACTGGGTGCAGACAGATCCTGCTTGCTCCAAAATTCTATAAGGCTTTTGTGCACTCATGTGTTGAGTATGGTTATATGGGCTGTGGCTCAGCATGACCAACATACTTGAAGGTGCTGTACTCGGTACACTACAAGAGTGTCAGATTGGCCCCAGGAGCCTTCAGAATGAGCCCCATTCCGAGCTCATGTGCAGAGGCAGGTGAGCTGCAGTTATCTGCCTAGTGAAGTTTCCTTGTGGCTAATTAATCATTCAAGCTCCAGTTGTTTCTCATGTCACTGGCCTTCCCCAGGGAACATTAACATCCATGCAATCCTCAAACAACTTTACAGCAATTGCTCATTATGGACAAAACCTTTTGATATATGGGCAGTGCTTAATGGTCCAGAAATGTCTCTGATAAATATACAGAAACAGTTGTTCAAATAGATTTCGGGCTTGCAGCCGGTCGTCGTAAACTTCTTCGCACGATATTTCGGCTGGACAACTGCCACCCATCTTCAGGTGAGCCGAACGAGGACTGACGAAGACGTTCTCTGTTCCGTTTTATATAGTGCGCTGATAGTACTGCCGCGCATGCGTTGCAGTCGTGGAGACAGAAGGACTACACTGCCCAGCAACAGCGCCCTTGCTGGTGGAACTGCGAAACTCAGGTGCCGTCGGTATTGTCGCTGGCCGCAGGTATCGATGTCTCCTGGCGTCTTTGTCTCGAGAAAATTTCTGTGATGACGGGATTCCATGCATTATTCAATTGGTAACCACTGTCCCAGTTCATTAAATTTCCAGCAATGCATATTTCAACGGATTCTTTAATAATGAAGTCCCAAAAAGTTGTTGCTGTGGCCAAAATCGAAGTTTTGTCGTACTCCATTGAATGTCCGTTAGAAATACAATGTTCCACAACTGCAGATTTACTGGGTTGCAGTAGAAAAGTGCAACGTTGATGTTCTGTACAACGCTCTTCCACAGTACGTGTTGTCTGTCCTATATAGGCCATACCACATTGACACGGTATTTTGTAAATTCCCGCCTTCCACAGCAACAGATCATCCTTCACCGAACCCAGCAAATCTGAAATCTTAGAAGGCGGACGAAAAACAACTTTCACATGAAAAGTATTTAGAATCCTTGCTATTTTAAAAGAGATATTACCCCATTATCAACGAAGGGAAGAGAAGCTAGAGACTTGGCTGGCGCACTCTCTTCTTTATCCACTTCCCGGTTCCTGGCTCGAGTTGCGAAGGCCCTGTTAATTTGCCGGGTCGAGTAACCATTGCCCCTGAACACCGTTCTTAAATGTGCAAGTTCCTTAGGCAAATTCTCTGCATGCGTCACTGCATGTGCCCTGTGCACAAGGGTTTTAAGTACACTCATGGTTTGGGATGGGTGATGGCAACTGGAAGAATGCAGGTACAAATCAGTGTGAGTCGGCTTACGATAAACAGAGTGTCCCAACGAGCCGTCACTCTTCCGTTTAACCAGAACATCCAGGAATGGAAGGACACCATCTTTCTCTAGTTCCATGGTAAATCGAATATTCTGATGGATGGAGTTAAGATGATGAAAAAACTCCATTAACTTTTCTTCTCCGTGGGGCCAGACTATGAAAGTATCATCGACGTACCTCCAAAAAACAGTTGGTTTACAAACCTCTGATTCAAGTGCTCTCTCTTCAAAATCCTCCATGAAAAGCGACAATACCGACGGCACCTGAGTTTCACAGTTCCACCAGCGAGGGCGCTGTTGCTGGGCGGTGTGGTCCTTCTGTCTTCGTGACTTCAACGCATGCGCGGCAGTACTATCAGCGCACTATATAAGACGGAACAGAGAACGTCTTCGTCAGTCCTCGTTCGGCTCACCTGAAGATGGCTGGTAGTTGTCCAGCGGAAATATCGTGCGAAGAAGTTTACGACGACCGGCTGCAAGCCCGAAATCTATTTGAACAATTGATTCGCCGGGAAAATTTCAAATTTTACATACAGAAACAGTGTTGGTGCAAAGCACCACCCTGGTTGTTAGTACAGTCGAGGGTAATTTTAAACTTGAAAAGTGCAATAATCAATTGAATTCAGACTATATCTTTAAGAATACCTTTTTTACCATATTGACTAAGCACCATGTTTTAATTTAATATTATACTAATGGGTCCAAATGGGGAACAATACTCAGTGCTCTATCTCTTCATTTGTATGTTTCTTCAGAATCCATCTGACCAGTGAGTTTACTGTATTTGATGTTGGACTTATGCACTTCATAAAACAGTAGATCACATCAAACATGATCACAGTTTGAGATTTCTGATCTGCTCTGATTCACTCTGTCCTCTGCAGACCATCCAGCTTATGTAACCAGCAGATAAATCTCTAATCCACTGTCCTATCCCTTTTTTGCCACGATATCATTGAGTCCATCATGCATATTTAGGAGAAAGAGTGGCTGATTGTCATATGTTGTGATCAATAAAAGGGACTAAATGTCATGTCATGTCTTCTTCAAGCCAGTTGAAATGATAAAGTCTGCTTGAGATGTCTTTGAAAAGAACAATCTGCTGAAGCATGGCTTCCTTCTCAGATGTGAAGCCTGTAGTGCTGCTGATTACAATTCATCATATTTTAACTGAATGTCATTATGTATTGACAAGAGGGTAGGAGCCAATTTATTTGCCGACCTGCCTATCAGTTTTAAGTGATGAGATGACAGTGGCATGTGTTCTATAGTTTTGTGTTTCGTTAGACATTTTGCATAAGATGTTAGACAGGATATTTTAGTATGTCTAGTATTATTCATTTAATACATTGGTGTTCCACCAACCACCTTCTATGACTTGCTTTCTGTGGCCCTTCTGGTCTTGTAACATTATTTTAAATGTGCATCTTGTATCAGGGTTCATATTTGTACATTTAAGTGTGACATTGTGTGCTAGTGTGAGGAAAAGCATGAGAGAGCAAATGTGATCTTATGTAGCTTTTTAACATGTCTGCATTTCATTTGTTTTAACCTTATTTATCTCATGTAACAATTGACTATAAGAGTGCTGATAACCAGAATGTTGAGTGCCCTAAACAAACATCTTCATCATCAACAACAATAATATTCAAAAATAGATTGTACATAGATCTGTAACTTGCTGCAGAAATTTGGTTGTAAATAACAGAGTGAAGATGTATGATGAAGTATTGTCATATCATAGCCATAATACAGGGTCATTAATGAAGTGCAATGCTTAGCACTGAAAGCACAAAAAGACTCTAACATACAGCCAGGAAAGAACTGATCACCTTCATGAAAATATTGAATATTCCAGAACATGCAAACATTCCAAACATCAGAAATTTTGAGGCTCTCTCAGAAATTATAAATATTAAATGACAAATACCTGCTGGCAGTCAGATCTGAACTGTTGATGCGCAGCATGCCAGCCAGCAACACTAACTGCTATGCCAAACAACATGCAACACAAGCCATGGCATTGCTCCCTCTCATGGAATAGCAGTGATCTGCTGTTTCAGAAGTTCTCATTTGAGCTGACAGCAGCATCCTGGATTTAGGATTTGTTGAGGGTTGGATATATGGCAACGCTGTCAGTGCTCACGTTCTGATCTTGTTGTCATGTCTTGTTCACTACTACAGCCATTGAAGGCAGCCCTTTCCATTGAAGCTATAAAAACATCAAGTGGATCTTCAGTTTCCTTAAACAAGAGGCCGCTACACCGATCTGAGCCTCAGGACTGTAGTAGGTCTTCACACAGAGAACATCTCTGCACTTTTGCCTCCTGGATGAAGGGTCATAATCACTGACTTTGTATGAGACATCCAACAAGTGACAATGGATATGATACAGCCCAAAGTAGCCTTCTAATAACTTTTCTGATAGTCCTACTTTCAGACAGGTGTATAATTCTATGCCAAGTTTCCCAGGCAATTTATTACTGGCCAGTGCTTGCCATTATAGTGCTTTCAGTCCTCCTGGCATCCAGAGTTTGGTGCAAGCCAACTGTATTGCTTCTTTGGTCCTGGTGATAAGGTGTTTCATGTAGTCATTGTTATTCACTGATTCTCATTTGTTGACTTTGGGAACCTCTGCAAGATGTTGATTCCAATCACGTAGATTGGCATTACTGCAAGTGGAATTTGGTATCAGATACCCTGGAGTCAATAGTGGCACATTTCAGTCACTGGTTTTTCCTTACAATCGCCCACATAGTGTCTAATGGATTCGCAGAAGAGACCTGACCAGTGATACCTGCCTCTGATTGTGTATATGGTCTTCATGAGGCCCAGATGACCAGATATTTGAGTGCCATGGAAAAACTTCAGGACACCTCGCCGAAGATGAACAGGGATGACAAGCAACAATTTCTTCCCCGTCAGATTATAGTTCCTCTTGTATTATATTCTGTTTATTAATTGGAATTCTTCTTTAGTTGGTTCCTCTTTATTCAAGGCCCCTATGGTTTACAGCAATGTAGTATCTTTCCCCTGTTTAGCAACAATATAATTTAATGCTGTGATGACTGAAGTTCAATCCACACTATTGTGTTCCACCAAAGAATTCCTTGAAAAACAGTTGGGGTCCTTGTTTTTTTCGTTTTTGTATACCACTGTAATGTCACACTCTTGATGCCTCGTTGCACACCACACATGCCAATCCAGTGGATCCTTCAGGCTAGTCAGCCCACACAGATAATGCTGGTCTGGTTCAGTGGTGAGTGGTTTGACAAATAAATACGGCTAAAACTTGTTGATGGCCAAGCAAGTGCGCTGTTTCTTAGTTACAGGGTAGCTCATATCAGATTTGGAGAATACTCTACAACATAAGCTATCACTTGTTCAGCACCTTCTTGAAATTGTACTAGAATGCACCAATTCTATAACAACAAATATAGATGTGAAGTTTTACAGGGTGTATATGCCCTGGGACAATTGGGAAATTAGGGAAAGCCCTGAGAATTTTTTAGAATTCTGGGAATTTTTCATTGTTTTAGTTTTGAGCTTAAGTTTGTAAGTTTGATTAATAAGAACTGATAATCTAACAAGAAATTTTACTTTAGCACGCTACTGCAGAATAGTACTGCTGCAATAAGAGATGAACGAGAGCATAACACCAAAATAAAACTCAGTTCCAAAGAAAATGCTCCATTTATAACAGCAAAACACAGTGCACTCACAAGTATCTGCTGACAGCAAAATGTGTCAAAGACTGTGCATTACTTCATAACAACAAACTCCTTGAATGTGTCTTTCTCGTGGTCTTTATTTAAGTAAGCGTGCCATCGCAACTGTTTGCATTTTTAACAGGTCACAGGAAAATATTGTGAATGGTGATTAGAGAAGCATTACTTTCAAAGTAAATTTCATTTTAAGCAAGATGAATTATGTTACATTTGAGTATGTGCAATGAATTTTTCAAATCACTGAGCATTAGACTCCCGTTCAAAACTTAACACTGAGGATCAAACACTTTTGGGTCTAAAAGACCAGCCATTTACACCATGCCATTACTTATAATTTTGCTGGTAACACACACTAAAAGGACCAAGTATTGAGGTTAGTTTGTCATATTTATTTTAGTTCTTTCTTAGATTACAGATTATGCAGTAACAATGGCAAAATATATAATTATCCTTCTTTACTTAATACACACACACACACACACACACACACACACACACACACAGAGAGAGAGAGAGAGAGAGAGAGAGAGAGAGAGAGAGAGAGAGAGAGAGAGAGAGACAGTTCTTGAGCTATTGCACATGTAATTGACTTTTCTATGAAAAGTAAGTGCATGACAGAATATGTATTCAATGTATTCAGCCAGGGAACCTACAAAATGTTCAGTGCACTGCAGTGAAATTTATGAACTTGCTTGTCAGGAATACTCAGCTGCTGCTCTTAAGGTCTTGCATAAACACAGCTTCAGGAAAAAAAACACACACACAGCGAAAACCTTTTGACGGTCAAGATTATATATGAAAGCTTAGCCTTTATTGTACCTATATGTGCCTGTATGAATGTAAATCACTGACTGTTCATATTTGCATGTTTGCAGTACTTAACAGTGTTGTTCCTATTCGCTGGCTACATCACATGTCCTATGCTCTTAATATCTACTGCCATTGTCTGGCAAGAATGCATGACTTGAGCTACAGTGGGCTGACAAAAGCACGTCACACTCTATATTTCAGCACTTCAAAAGCTACTGTGCTGTATTTGGTGGAATTTGTGTTTATACTTTTGTAAATGAAAATATGAAGTGTAAATATTGCCACAGATCAAAGATCTTTACAAAATGCATTGTTTTTTGCTGAGTTCCATTTCCTAAAATGCTGGGAAGTTCTATGCTGGTATATAAAACCTTTACTATTCAAAAGATTGATAATTTTTACAGCTCTGAGAGAAAGTATGTTATCATTCAACTCAGGAAAAATGTACTTTTACCTGGAAAAAAGCGAATTTTCACCAGGGAAAAAGAGTACTTTCATCCAAGAAAAAGTATATTTTTAACCGAGAAATCCAGGAAGAATTCAGGATTTTTTCTTCTTGTCAGTGTGTACACCCTGTTCTGTTTTGGCATCCTTGTCATACAATGCTGGGAGTGGAATGGTTTTAACACTGCTCTAAGGACAAGGAAAAGTCTTCCTTAGAAATAATTCCAGGAATACTTGATATCCTGCTGTAGTAGTTCATACTAGGAGCATGCCTTGGTACACAAGTTCTTTATGAATATCTGGTAGTACATGCACATTCTGAGAAAACTTATCACATCACAAATGTACTGAATATTCCAAAAATTTATGACTGCTCTTATTTTCCCTGGATCAGGATGGACTCCACTGTCATTCAGTAGGTGCCATAAGATTTTTATTTCTTAGTCAATGAAGATGCACTCTCTCAGCTTTAGGTGGAGTTCTTCACTCTAAAAATACTTCAGCTTGGTTATCATGCAGAGTACATTCTTCAGACGTCTCTGGAAAAAGTGACAGTGTCATCCAAATAGCAATGGAACATCGCCCACATAAAGTGGCGGAGCAGGTATCCATCATATGCTTAAAGGAGGTGGGAGCATCCTATGGTTCAAATAGCATAACGTAGAATTAATAGATGTCATCAGGCATCATGAAGACAGTCTTAGTCTTTCCCTGGTCAGTCTTGTCAACCTTGATTTGCATTTAATAGTTTCCTTTGTACGCTTTTTGTTTTGCATTTCAGGATGATGTAAGCTCTTCTTAAATCAGAATTTTCTCCCGTCGGAACATCCTTTGACCTATATGCCATTTTCAGAATCACAAGCAGCATCATCCATACTTCTTTCACTTGCAATACTTCCTTGTAGACGTGCATGTGAGTGTCAAGTGAATATCTGTCTAAAAGTAAGCTACAAGTGTTCCAATGACAATGGAGTCTGGTCGCAACACTATTCCCACTAGTAAATATTGTTACAACAATGAATAACATCACTTAAAGCAACCAGTAAACTCCATTATTGTTGACTGCCTGCTACAGAAAGAGAGCCATGATGCATTTGTCAACATTTGCTGTTACTATAAGAGTGCATACATTGTGTTTTGCTAAAACTTTGTGATTAGGAGTGTTGACATACATGGCAGTAGTCAACTTTTGCTAAAACTGGGTTCAGGGGTTAATGTAAAAGGTCAGCTTTATGCCATTACCACACCTAACACAATTTTGAACTTTTTTGCACACATCAAGTTTTGAAAAAATGCTCCTCAGTTGTAGTGATATGTGGCATCTCACAGCACAGAGTCGTGAAAAACTCACCTTCATTCTCTGCAGTAACATATAACATTCCAGAGTGCTCACTAGCATCTTATGCTCGGTACTCCAAATGTCAGTTATGGGTGCTATACTTGGCTGAGGAGTTCGCTGTATCTGCATTGGTCAAGTGTTGGATTGTTGTTTGATGACTGCGCCACAAGTCTAAGTTGGTCAAGTCCATTATTTGTGGCATATTTGATTGGTGGCAGAAATTGTTGCTAAAGGTCAACAAACCTCTTTTTCAACATTGTCTGTTACGTCCTAATATACCAAATGAATATTCATGCCTGCTATCTCTTGCTCACCTGGTTTGAAAGTTCTTGTTGCTACAAAATGCTGTATCTCTTCTCTCAGTACCTGACACATGACGGAGGCAAGGTTGTAGACAAACTTGGGAGTGTGTCATACCTTTTCATGTGACTCTTTTTCTGTTACATTTTCTCAATACGCTGTCACCACTCAATGAGTACATGTCTTTTGTGACTCCCTTCATCAAATGCGAGGTTTTGTCAACTTCTGTCATACCCGCATTAACATTGTTGTGTAGGGGCAAAACATCCATGACTGCATCATTTCCCTATGACATTTGGCCTTGTTTTTCAGTTATACTTTTGCTAAGTGGACTTGCTGCAGATTGTCAAGAATGTTTTCACCAAATGTTTTCTTAAATTTGGCCTGGAATTGGTCCCAACTACTGAGGTTTCTTTATTGTTCTTGAGCAACTGCTGGGCTGTGCCATCCAAGTAAAAGTACACATTCACCAAATGCATCATGCGATTCCATATATTGTATTTGGCAACTAGGTAGAATCATTTCAGCCATTAGGAAAATATCTCTGGGAGACCTTGATCATTCCTAATGTGTAGCTGACTTACTGTGGGCTTGGAATCTATTGGCCTCCAGAACATACAGGCCACAGGAATGATTTACTGCTTTTAGATTTCCAGTGATACAGATGTTGAAGTAACCAGCATCTCCACCAAATATGTAAATATCAGAAACATAAGAAATTTTTAATACTAGATAACAAGTATTTTCTGGTGATGGGTTTGAACTTGTGACTCACATTATACCAGGCAATGATGCTAATCACTACTCCACAAGGCATGCAGGACAGCTTGCAGCAATATCAGTCATAGAACATGACTTGCAGTTTTAATGATTTGCAATAAATAAAATTTCAGTTATATAATTTGTGCTCTCTAAGAAATATGTATCTAGAGGGTAGCAGTATTTGGTTGTGGTTGTCCTTGGTGGTATAGTACCTTTAACCTAATATCCTTGTTGCGAAAACTTTCTTCAGTCCAACTGCTGCCTGTGTGTCCTGACGAGAACCTTCAAATAGTACATCTTTCTGACAAAAAAAAAAAAAAAAAAAAAAAAAAAAAAAAAAAAAAAAAAAAAAAAAAAGTTAATAATAATAAATCTGTGAATATATTGCTGATAATGTCATTGTAATGTGTAGATCTAATATCCAGTAACTCCCTCGTTGAGGTACATACTATGCAAGCACAGAGGCTTTTGTGTTCATGTGAAACTGAAGGCTATGCCAACTGTAGTGCAGTTCCTAGCAGGGCCTCCCATTCCAACAGGTCTCAGTAGATGAACCAGAACAGGAGTGTCCCACAACACTCTCTCTCTATTATATCTACTCCCAGCATCCTTCCCCAGTATGCCCGATGCCCAATGAGAAAGAAATGGAGGAGTGTAATACTCCCAGTTCTCAGCAGAAGAGGTCAAGACGAAGTCAGGAAACAGACCTTTAGTACTGCAACCTCAGTTTTCAACTGGCAGAGTCGTCCACTGGGCACTATCACTTCACAGCAGATGGAGCTTGTTCACATGGCTCTCTTTGAGAAGGAAAAAGTATAGTGAGAAAAATATCAGGAGGCCTTTGTCAAAGCAAGCAAGGTTATCATCCTGGAAGGTACTCTGTAATGAAGGCACAATTAGTTGCACTAGACCTCATAAAATTATCACCAGAATACCAACTAATCCAAGAGGTACTCCAAGGAAGAAGGTTGGTGGGTATACAAGGACAGCGAGTGAGCTGTTGTAGCTTTTTCTCAAGACTCACTTCCATCAGTGCAGTGTAACAGGTAACACAGACCATGAGTCAGTCTCTGAGAGACACTGGTTTCCAGTTAGTCTAAGGAAAAACTAGGGATCTGCCACACAGTGTGTTGGTTACAAAAAAAATCCAGGGATGGTGGGAACGTTTTAAGCATTTAGGTCATCAGGCCCATACTATATCTTTCCAGCTCTACTGCAACAAGCATGAGAAGATTTAATTAGATTCCTCTGTAGACAATTTATGGTCAGCGTAGCAGCAGGAATCATACCTAATGCTTGAAGGACAATGAGGGCTGTTTATATTCTGATGCCAGAGAGAAGACTAAGGATATTAGACCAATCACTCTGCCCTCCTTTCTTCTAAAGACATTAGAAAACTAGTTAATATGCATGTTAGAGATAAGGAAGTAATTGAAGTTCCTTTACATGTAAACAAACGTGCATTTCAACCAGATAAATCATGTGAAACAGTGCTTCATCAATTTGTTGGGAATATGAAAAAAACCCTACACTTTCAGGAAATAGCTCTCTGTATCTTCCAGCATATCAGTGGTGCTTTTAGCAATAAGACCTTCAAATCCATTGTTAGAGCTGAGGGAGAGCATGGTACTGAGAGCTCCAAATGCAGGTGGATGAAGGCAATGCTAAATAGTAGAAAGGTAGAAGCCACCATGAGGAATGAGAAAATGGCAATCATCACTACCAGGGGGTAGCCATGAGGAGAGGTTTTGTCCCCACTACTGTGGAACCAAGTGCTGAATGAACTCATGGAAGAATAGGATACTTTAGGCAAGGATATGCGGATGATTTAGTCATAGCAATACTTGGAAAATTTGCTAGTACTGTTACAACAGTGGCACAATGTGCAATAGACACTGTGGAAAACTGGTGCAGAAAACAGGATCTGAGGATCAGACTGAAGGAAATTGTTGTAGCAAATCCCGCTAATAGACTGGAATCTCAATCTTCTTTATGATACTCAGTAGTGGGGATAGTGAAGTATCTAGGAGTAACCCTGGATGTTATACTATCGTGAACCCTTCATATAAATAATATATGCTCCTAGGCAGAAAATTCGTTTGTGAAAAGTAGAAGGGCCTGGGGTAAAACCTGGGATCTAAAGAACAGGAGTATGTGCCGGTTATACAACACTGTAATAAGACCTGTGATAAGTATGTGGCTACAGTACGGAGGAATAAAGCAGAACGGAAAGCGGCGGCTAAAGAACTTGGCAAGGTGCAGAGGTTGGCCTGATGGACATGCCCCATTATGCCTTTGGGTAACAATGGAAGTAGTGTCAGTGGTATACACATTAAAAATTGACAATAACTGGATTACTTTAGGATATCTAGAATCTCACACCCATATAGTGAGTGTGGCAAATACAAGAATGGTCAAGAAAATGCTACCTGAGTGTACAAAATAACTTGCAGCCACTTCAATAAACCTTTCACTGTACTGATTGGAAGAAGGGACCAGTGGAAGAATGAACCATGACACAGTTCAGGATACATAGTCCTGATGGGTCAAAAACAAATGAAGGTACTGGAGCCAAAGTATATGAGGTGTAGCCTAGAGGGAGCAGTCTCTCTAGAGAAGCTTGCCACAGTATTCCAGGCAGAAATATCTGCTACCAGAGCATGTGTGGAGAAGAATTTGTGTTGGTGCTACAATGATCATAGCATCTACATTTATTTAGACAGCCAAGCAGTTCTGAAATCCCCATGTGCCCCTACACTGTGATCAAAGATCATTGCAGAATGTCATGAAGCCCTTGGAATACTAGGGGAAAGCAACATAGTAAAACTTTCTATGGGTCCTCGTTACTCAGAAATTAGTGGAAATGAACGGGTTGATGAACTGTCCAGGACAGCCATGACTACTCCATTTATTAGAACCTGTTCTGTCACTAAGTTGATGGTAAAATTGGAAGTATGTAACTGGACCAGGAGGCAGTATGTAGAACATTATGATATGATCCAAAATTAAAAATGTGGCAAGCTAATGATGCTAAAGCTGTGTTTCAAGAGGTTTTTGCAATGCTGAACTTGAACAGAAAACAGATTTAACTTACGGTAGGAATCATGACTGGCCATGGGAACTTTTAAGAGCCTCTACACCCTATGGGTATAGAGAAAGGAGCACCTAACTGGAGACCATGGGATGAGGGGAATGAAACTGCACCACATCCAGTCTTCCAATGCAAAACTCTAGAGAGTAAAAGACATATATTTTTGATATTAGAGCCTGAAGAACTCATGTCTAATGAAGTACTAGTAAATAGTCTCCTACTACTTCTTATGAGTACTAGTTGGCTTTATTAGAATCACAGAGAGTGAAATCACACAATAAACTCAGTTTCAGTTTGAGCAACGGTCAGCTAAGACCACTGTTGTTTTGGTCTCCCTCCATTAATCAGATCAAATCAACATCCCTTGTGCATCCTGCAAGCAGAAAATAAATGTAAAGCTTGTTCATTAATCTACCATATGTTTACACAGTTACAGCTGTTGCGTAATTGTATTTGATCCTATGAACAGACTGCATGACACTTGCTGTTGATTTTTCCCTTCCTATATGATAATTTCAATTAATATGATAATTCATTAAAGGAGGATCCCTCTGGTCACTATTCCACATGTGTTCCTTTTTATGTTTTCAACTTTATTGGACTTTTCCATATCTACCACAGATGTTTCTGGTATCTTGTCTCCTTCAGTCTATGTGTGCAGTGGCCATTGTGGTATGCCTGGACTGTTTTATTCTTCTTTGAAGGCACTGAAAAAAATGCAAAGAAGCTCTAAAATTTCCCAAAGCCTCTCATTGAATGAGCCAGTAGTGGACTATTGATCCACTGTCATAGCTCCGTCAAATTCCTCTCTTACAGACTCTATTAAAGTCTATAAGTTTGATGTTATTCTTTTCCCTTTTCCATGCAACATAATATAAAATCACATATCAGTTTGATTTTTAACGAATGGAGCTATGGCATTTACTACATTCTTGTAATAATTACATCTCAGGTTATAATAATCCTCATAAGTATTGTCACCACTACTGTGAATGTAGTTGCTGGTCTCTACCTATCTGTCTACCTATATATCTGTCTATCTATCTTTTAGGGGCAGGGGTTGTGGTAATTGTTCAATTTCTGGATATGAAGTCTGATAAATGTTGGAACTTTCATGTCCATTTTCTATAACTGGTAGACACTATTCCTCTTCATTGTGTCAATATGTATTTCTGTTAAGCCTTGAAAGTATTGTTGCATTATGATATCTTGTAATATGCATTTAAATTGCCTGTCTTGCACTCCAGGAACATTGTATCTAGTGTATCAATATGAGATGCCATTTCACACAGCAGCTTAGTGTTTTGGAGTACACCATCCAGTGGACCGTGTTGAATTGTTGATTATGTGGATATGCAGCAGATGATCCTAATGTATCCATATTGATATAATGACATTGTCAGTTATTGTTGTAGTGGGCATGGGATGATAGAGATTGGATTGAGGATTAATGGAAATGAATTGCCTGGTTGGATGACCCATGTTTCTTGTTACTCTAGGTCGATAGCTGTGTTTGAATACAGCGTCATTGAGGTGAATTGCTGCTTGAAACAGGCACTGCACCACTGGCGCTGGTCAATGGGGGCAGTATTACACATTAGAGACATTCATCTAGGCTTCTATGCGATCTGTGGTATTACTCAAAGGCACCACGAGAGCTGTGACTATGTGAACATGATTGCTGAATACCTGCATTCCTTGCACCATGATGTCTTCCTCGATGGCGATGGCGTCTTCCAGCGGTATAATTGCCCATGCCACAAGGGCAGAATCATGCTCCAGTGGTTTAAGAACTGTGATCATGAAGTCCTGTTGATGTAGTGGACACCAAATTTGCTTTCTATGAACACATTGAAACACATCTGGGACACTATCGTGCACCAGCTCCACATTCAAAAACTACTGGTCCATAATTTATGGGAATTGCTCGACCTGAGTGTGGACATCTTGTGCTGCATACCTCTTGAAATATACCAAGGAACTGTCATTTCCATGCCACACAGAATTATTGCTCTAATACACTCCTGGAAATGGAAAAAAAACACATTGACACCGGTGTGTCAGACCCACCATATTTGCTCCGGACACTGCGAGAGGGCTGTACAAGCAATGATCACACGCATGGCACAGCGGACACACCAGGAACCGCGGTGTTGGCTGTCAAATGGCGCTAGCTGCGCAGCATTTGTGCACCGCCGCCGTCAGTGTCAGTCAGTTTGCCATGGCATACGGAGCTCCATCGCAGTCTTTAACACTGGTAGCATGCCGTGACAGCGTTGACGTGAACCGTATGTGCAGTTGACGGACTTTGAGCGAGGGCGTATAGTGGGCATGCGAGAGGCCGGGTGGACGTACCGCCGAATTGCTCAACACGTGGGGTGTGAGGTCTCCACAGTACATCAATGTTGTCGCCAATGGTCGGCGGAAGGTGCACGTGCCCGTCGACCTGGGACCAGACCGCAGCGACGCACGGATGCACGCCAAGACCGTAGGATCCTACGCAGTGCCGTAGGGGACCGCACCGCCACTTCCCAGCAAATTAGGGACACTGTTGCTCCTGGGGTATCGGCGAGGACCATTCGCAACCGTCTCCATGAAACTGGGCTACAGTCCCGCACACCATTAGGCCGTCTTCTGCTCACGCCCCAACATCATGCAGCCCGCCTCCAGTGGTGTCGCGACAGGCGTGAATGGAGGGACGAATGGAGACGTGTCGTCTTCAGCGATGAGAGTCGCTTCTGCCTTGGTGCCAATGATGGTCGTATGCGTGTTTGGCGCCGTGCAGGTGAGCGCCACAATCAGGACTGCATTCGACCGAGGCACACAGGGCCAACACCCGGCATCATGGTGTGGGGAGCGATCTCCTACACTGCCCGTACACCTCTGGTGATCATCGAGGGGACACTGAATAGTGCACGGTACATCCAAACCGTCATCGAACCCGTCGTTCTACCATTCCTAGACCGGCAAGGGAACTTGCTGTTCCAACAGGACAATGCACATCCGCATGTATCCCGTGCCACCCAACGTGCTCTAGAAGGTGTAAGTCAACTACCCTGGCCAGCAAGATCTCTGGATCTGTCCTCCATTGAGCATGTTTGGGACTGGATGAAGCGTCGTCTCACGCGGTCTGCACGTCCAGCACGAACGCTGGTCCAACTGCGGCGCCAGGTGGAAATGGCATGGCAAGCCGTTCCACAGGACTACATCCAGCATCTCTACGATCGTCTCCATGGGAGAATAGCAGCCTGCATTGCTGCGAAAGGTGGATATACACTGTACTAGTGCCGACATTGTGCATGCTCTGTTGCCTGTGTCTATGTGCCTGTGGTTCTGTCAGTGTGATCATGTGATGTATCTGACCCCAGGAATGTGTCAATAAAGTTTCCCCTTCCTGGGACAATGAATTCATGGTGTTCTTATTTCATTTTCCAGGAGTGTATGTTGCTATGTTTGACCAAACCACTATTAAGCAGGAAGTAATAATGTTTTGTCTCATCAGTGTATATGTTTATTCACAATACTACACATATCACCTCCTGACTGTAGGTAGTAACTAGAACTCTGTGTCATAGATTATTGGTTTTAATGTTTCCTGGGTATAAACAACTCATAGTGTTCTGGAAAATCACTTAAGATACACATATTCTTAATTTGAAATGACAGATGAAAGCAGTGACTGAGCCGTGTAACAGAGCAGTGGCTTTTTCTGAATAGCTGCATTCACTCCTAACATAATTTTAAGTAATGCCCATAACTACATACTTGAGTAAATTAGCAGTAGTCATAGTTTGTTCTTAGTATACTTCACACAGTAGTAGTTTGCAGTGATTGCTTCTCTTGATTGATAAATAAGTTGACTTATGTGAGACTTCATTTGAAGGTTCTTGTTCTTGCCACCCATTTATGAACCATGGTGTGTGAATGAATGAACCTAATTCTGTGTATACTGATTTCACACTCCATGCCACTTAGATGCCAGCATGAGGGAAAGCCCTTGAGGGTATGTAAACAAATTGAATACTCATTACCAGAGTCTAGCAGCTGTGAAAATTTTGTTCTATCGATGACATTGATAACTAAGTGTCATTAATAATAGGCAGATTATGTCATTTGTTAAAGATACTTACTATGCTCTAGTAGCAGCTGAGAAATATTTCAAATTTGTGTCCAATATAATTAGTGTGAGAAATGGAATTTTAAATAAATCTTTGTTTTTAATTGTAAAGCCAGCTATTGTTCTTCAACCACAATATGCTTAAAAGCTGTTTATAAATAACACCAGTGTGTGACGGAGGTATATTTACAATAAGCATTCTTTGCTACAGTGATAACAGGGATTTTCACCCCAGAAACCTATTATTAGGATACTTTATAGATGTTGTGGCTAATAAAGATAGCATTTTAGATTTGCCCCAAGTTCCTTCAGATTGCAGTTTCCTTTGTATTGTCTGTGGACAACTCATTTAGAATTTTGGATCCAAAATTAAGTTCCTACGTTGTTCCATAAACATTGATGACTGGTTTTCAATTGTTATGCCATCATCGGGTGCAAAGATAAGTATGTTGTGCATTTTGTTGAATCAAAGATTTTAAACTTATGCATCTACAGAGTATCTCCATTTACAGAGATGAAAAATGTTAACATTGGCATTAGAGATAAGACAACGAGGGATTGTTTCAGTGTAAATGCAATGTAAGATCATTTAGCTAAGATAAAATAAGTGACACATCAACTAATGAACTATAGATAAATTACAACAGTTGCACATAGAATAACATAACTGAACAATAAACTTTGGTGATGTATTCCAAGTATGTGGCTGATCAAAATAATTTTGTCTTTAATGGGTCCTAAAATCAAATAGGGGTAATCCAGGAGTAGGTCTAATAATAAATAAGAGAAAATAGGAGTGCGGGTAAGCTACTACAAACAGCATAGTGAACACATATTTGAGGCCAAGGTAGACACAAAGCCCATGCCTACCACAGTAGTACAAGTCTATATGCCAACTAGCTCTACAGATGATGAAGAGATTGATGAAATGTATGGTGAGACAAAAGAAATTATTCAGATAGTGAAGGGAGGCGAAAATTTATAGTCATGGGTGAATGGAATTCGATAGTAGGAAAAGGAAGATAAGGAAGAAACATGGTAGGTGAATATGGAATAGGGGGAAAAAATGAAAGAGGAAGCCGCCTGGTAGAATTTTGCACAGAGCATAACTTAATCATAGCTAACACTTGGTTCAAGAATCATGAAAGAAGGTTGTATACATGGAAGAGGCCTGGAGATACTGACAGGTTTCAGATAGATTGTACAATGGTAAGACAGAGATTTAGGATCCAGGTTTTAAATTGTAAGACATTTCCAGGGGCAGATGTGGACTCTGACCACAATCTGATTGAACTATAGATTAAAACTGAAGAAGCTCCAGAAAGGTGGGAATTTAAGGAGATGGGACCTGGATAAACTGAAAGAACCAGAGGTTGTAGAGAGTTTCGGGGAGAGCATTAGGGAACGATTGACAGGAATGGGGGAAAGAAATAAAGTAGAAGAACAATGGGTAGCTTTGAGGAATGAAATAGTGATGGCAGCGGAGGATCAAGTACGTAAAAAGACGTGGGCTAGTAGAAATCCTTGGGTAACAGAATATATATTTAATTGAATTGATGAAAGGAGAAAATATAAAAATGCAGTAAGTGAAGCAGGCAAAAAGGAATACAAACATCTAAAAAATGAGTGCAAAATGGCTAAGCAGGCATGGCTAGAGGACAAATGTAAGGATGTAAAGGCATATCTCACTAGGGGTAAGATAGATACTGCCTACAGGGAAATTAAAGATAACCACTTGTATGAATATCAAGAGCTCCGATGGAAACCCAGTACTAAGCAAAGAAAGGAAAGCGAAAAGGTGGAAGGAGTATATAGAGGGTCTCTACAAGGGCGATGTACTTGAGGACAATATAATGGAAATGGAAGAGGATGTAGATGATGATGAAATGGGAGATATGATACTGTGTGAAGAGTTTAACAGAGCACTGAAAGACCTAAGTCGAAACAGGGCCCCAGGAGTAGACAACATTCCATTGGAACTACTGACTGCCTTGGGAGAGCCAGTCCTGACAAAACTGTACCATCTGGTGAGCAAGATGTATGAAACAGGCGAAATACCCTCAGACTTCAAGAAGAATATAATAATTCCAATCCCAAAGAAAGCAGGTTTTGACAGATGTGAAAATTACCGAACAATCTGTTTAATAAGCCACAGCTGCAAAATACTAACTCGAATTCTTTACAGACAAATGGAAAAACTGGTAGAAGCCGACATCGGGGAAGATCAGTTTGGATTCAATAGAAATACTGGAACACGTGAGACAATACTGACCCTATGACTTACCTTAGAAGATATGTTAAGGAAAGGCAAATTTATGTTTCTAGCATTTGTAGACTTAGAGAAAGATTTTGACAATGTTGACTCGAATACTCTCAAATTCTGAAGGTGACAGTGTTACAGGGAATGAAAGGCTATTTACAATTTGTACAGAAACCAGATGGCAGTTATAATAGTCGAGGGGCATGAAAAGGAAACAGTGGTTGGGAAGGGACTGAGATAGGGTTGTAGCCTATCCCCGATGTTATTCAATCCGTATATTGAGCAAGCAGTAAAGGAAACAAAAGATAAAATAAGTAGGAATTAAAATCCATGGAGAAGAAATAAAAACTTTGAGGTTTGACGATGACATTGTAATTCTATCAGAGACAGAAAAGGACCTGGAAGAGCACTTGAATGGAGTGGACAGTGTCTTGAAAGGAGGACATAAGATGAACATAAATAAAAGCAAAACAAGGGTAGTGGAATGTAGACAGATTAAATCAGGTGATGCTGAGGAAATTAGATTAGGAAATGAGCCACTTAAAGTAGTAAATGAGTTTTACTATTTGGGGAGCAAAATAACTGATGATGGTCAAAGTAGAGAGTATATAAAATGTAGACTGGCAATGGCAAGGAAAGCGTTTTTGAAGAAGGGAAATTTGTTAACACTTGGTTCAAGAATCATAAAAGAAGGCGGTATACATGGAAGAAGCCTGGAGATACTAAAAGGTATCAGATAGACTATATAATGGTAAGACAGAGATTTAGGAACCAGGTTTTAAATTGTAAGACATTTCCAGGGGCAGATGTGGACTCTGACCTCAATCTATTGATTATGATCTGTAGATTAAAACTGAAGAAACTGCAAAAAGGTGGGAATTTAAGGAGATGGGACATGGATAAACTAAAAGAACCAGAGGTTGTACAGAGTTTCAGGGACAGCATAAGGGAGCAATTGACAGGAATGGGAGAAAGAAATACAGTAGAAGAAGAATGGGTAGCTTTGAGGGATGAAGTAATGAAGGCAGCAGAGGATCAAGTAGGTAAAAAGACGAGGGCTAGTAGAAATCCTAGGGTAACTGAAGTAATATTGAATTTAATTGATGAAAGGAGAAAATATAAAAATGCAGTAAATTAATTAGGCAAAAAGGAATACAGACGTCTCAAAAATGAGATTGACAGGAAGTGCAGAACGGCTAAGCAGGGATGGCTAGAGGACAAATGTAAGGATGTAGAGGCTTATCTCACTAGGGGTAAGATAGATACTGCCTACAAAAAAATTAAAGAGACCTTTGGAGATAAGAGAACCACTTGTATGAACATCAAGAGCTCAGATGGAAACCCAGTTCTAAGCAAAGAAGGGAAAGCAGAAAGGTGGAAGGAGTATATAGGGGGTCTATACAAGGGCAATGTACTTGAGGACAATATTATGGAAATGGAAGAGGATGTAGATGAAGATGAAATGCGAGATACAAACTTGCGTGTAGAGTTTGACAGAGCACTGAAAGACCTGAGTCGAAACAAGGCCCCCGGAGTAGACAACATTCCATTGGAACTACTGACAGCCTTGGGAGAGCCAGTCCTGACAAAACTCTTCCATCTGGTGAGCAAGATGTATGAGACAGGCGAAATACCCTCAGACTTCAAGAATATAATAATTCCAATCCCAAAGGAAGCAGGTGTTGACAGATGTGAAAATTACCGAAATATGAGTTTAATAAGTCATAGCTGCAAAATACTAACACAGATTCTTTACAGGTGAATGGAAAAACTAGTAGAAGCTGACCTCGGGGAAGATCAGTTTGGATTCCGTAGAAATGTTAGAACACATGAGGCAATACTGACCCTACGACTTATCTTAGAAGCTAGATTAAGGAAGGGCAAACCTATGTTTCTAGCATTTGTAGACTTAGAGAAAGCTTTTGACAATGTTGACTGGAATACTCTCTTTTAAATTCTGAAGGTGGTAGGGGTAAAATATAAGGAGCGAAAGGCTATTTACAATTTGTACAGAAACCAGATGGCAGTTATAAGAGTCGAGGGACATGAGAGGGAAGCAGTGTTTGGGAAGGGAGTCAGACAGGGTTGTAGTATATCCCCGATGTTGTTCAATCTGTATATTGAGCAAGCAGTAAAGGAAACAAAAGAAAAATTTGGAGAAGGTATTAAAATCCATGGAGTAGAAATAAAAACTTTGAGGTTCGCCGATGACATTGTAATTCTGTCAGACACAGCAAAGGACGTGGAAGAGCAGTTGATCGGAATGGATAGTGTCTTGAAAGGAGGATATAAGATGAACATCAACAAAAGCAAAATGAGGATAATGGAATGTAGTCGAATTAAGTCGTGTGATGCTGAGGGAATTAGATTAGGAAATGAGACACTTAAGGTAGTAAAGGAGTTTTGCTATTTTGGGAGCAAAACAACTGATGATGGTCGAAGTAGAGAGGATATAAAATGTAGACTGGCAATGGCAAGGAAAGCGTTTCTGAAGAAGAGAAATTTGTTAACATCGAATACAGATTTAATTGTCAGGAAGTCATTTCTGAAAGTATTTGTATGGAGTGTAGCCATGTATGGAAGCGAAACATGGACGATAAATAGTTTGGACAAGAAGAGAATAGAAGCTTTCGAAATGTGGTGCTACAGAAGAGGATTGGGGAGAAGAGAAGTTTGTGGCACAACTTGACCAGAAGAAGGGATCGGTTGGTAGGGCATGTTCTGAGGCATCAAGGGTTCACCAATTTAGTATTGGAGGGCAGCGTAGAGGGTAAAAATCGTAGAGGGAGACCAAGAGATGACTACACTAAGCAGATTCAGAAGGATGTGGGTTGCAGTGGGTTCTGGGAGATGAAGAAGCTTGCACAGGATAGAGTAGCATGAAGAGCTGCATCAAACCAGTTTCAGGACTGAAGAGCAGAACAACAACGAGTATAGATTTAAGTGCCAGGAAGTCTTTCCTCAAAGTATTTGTATGGAGTGTGGCCATGTATGGAAGTGAAACATGGATGATAAAAGAAGCTTTCGAAATATAGTGCTACAGAAGAATGCTGATGATTAGATGGGTAGATCACATAACATGAGGAATTGAATAGAACTGGGGAGAAGAGAAATTTGTGGCACAACTTGACTAGAAGAAGGGATCAGTTGGTAGGACATGTTCTGAGGCATCAAGGGATCACCAGTTTAGTATTGGAGGGCAGTGTGGAGGGTAAAAATCATAGAGGGAGACCAAGAGATGAAGCAGATTCAGAAGGATGTAAGTTGCAGTAGGTACTGGGGGATGAATAAGCTTGCACAGGATAGAGTAGCATGGAGAACTACATCAAACCAGTCTCTGGACTGAAGACCACAACAACAATGGGTCCTAAACTACAAACAGATAATACATAATAGTGGTATTAAGCAGGTAAGTGGAAAAATTGTCTTCTGTTAGATCTAAGGGATTGTTTACAAGTTAGTGTTAGAAAAAGGGCCTGTTTTCTGTTATTGTCCAATTTTTCAAAAATCTTTTAAGAAACTGTTACGTATAATGTGGGCACGTAGTTAATCTCTTTGTTATAGTTTTTGTAAATGTTTTGTTACTTGACTGATACTCAAACTAGGATACAAAATCAGTCTTTCATTTTTCTGTAAACTAACTTATATCAAGAAAAATGTTTTACACCTAGAATAGCTGGCCATTACTTACTCTTAGGATTCAAAATTCTAGGTACCATAACTACCAATATGCAAAATTAAGAGTAGAGAAATTTTACCTAGCTTTTGAATGAAACCCTACTACTTTAAAACTTGTCTTTCAGTAGTTTTTGTGACTCCACTTCCTATAGGTAAGCACTGGCGTACTTTCATTATGTTAATTTGTTAAAAAAAATTTCATTGAATTTCATTTTGAAGGTACTGGTACTATTATTATCTGCATGACAGTACTATGCTAAATTTCATTTGTGATACAGGTTTTCCCTTTTTTAAGGTGGGGTTCTCACTGAGGTAAAATGACACATTGCAACATAGATCACATGACATGATGCTTATCAGGGTAATACTCATGTTCCCACAGGAACAAAAAAGTATGCAGTATGGTACACAGTGCATCTCAAGATATGACAAGTAACAAGACAGCACAAATCACATTTCTGTTTCAGTTTCAGTGGCAATCATGAGCTCTTCTAAAGAAGACTTTATAGCAGTTTATCATCATTTAAAGTACAAAAATTTGAAAAAGAAAATGAAGCACTGAATGTCCCTTATGTTGCCATAAATATCAAACATATCAGCTTTATCAAACAATGGAAACTCCAGGTTGGAATATCAACAATGTAGGAAAAGATAGATTGTTACTTACTGTAAAAATGTCATGTCAAGTTGCAGACAGGCATTATTGAAAGACACCTACATATAATCTTTCAGCCACAGTGTTTGTTAGAATGAGAAAGAGCAAGAGAAGCACACACCATTCATTCACCAAGCAAGCAAACCTCAAGCATGCTTGACCACCAACTCCAGTGGCTCAGATCAGAATTCTGGTATGAGCTACTGGAGTTGGCAGTCATGTTTTTGTGAGGTGAGGTATTCTTCATTGTGTGAATGAATGGTGTGTGTTTCTCTTTCTTGTTCTGATGAAGGCTGTGGCTCAAAGCTTATGTGTAAGCATCTTTTAATTGTACTGGTCTGCAACTTAATGTGTCATCTTTATGGTAAGTAACAATATTTTCCAACATTGTTGATAGTTTGGCTGTGTTTCTCATGAGGTATCCCAGCACAAACACAGATTACATGAATTCTGTAGAAAGTCCAGTCAGTTTCCACTTTTTGCTCAAATAATATTAGCCTCTCTTACAAAACAGGACACAAATTTTTAACTATCTATTTCTCCTGCTTATAAACTGCTCATTACAGTAAGGTACATTGATTAAAGATTCTAAATAATGCTAAAAAAGTTTATTATTTGTAAGACCATCCATTATGTTACCTTATTTATTTTGGTACAAACTTAAATAATAATTACACAGTGTGGTGATTATTCTGGAGGACCTGGAATTCACAGGGAATTGCATTTTACCTGTAAAAATCGGGAAAGTCTCAGGGAATTTTAGTGCTTTCATAAAATCTCAGGAAATCCCATATTTTAAACATGGTATTGAAATTTAATTTGGTTGAGTTTTATAAATCACAAATTTTAAAATACTTAGTATATCCATATAAATTATCAATGTTTAAAAACTGTGATTAAACTACTGTTTATTACTAGTATACCTCAGCTGAGAAGAAAGAAAAGTCATTATTGTAGCACGCCCCCCCCCCCCCCAACCCCATTCATTTATCAGAAGCTTCTTATGACACCATCTTCCTCCCATTATTCAGAAGAAACGCTGGGTTTGAAGTGAGCTCTGTCGTAGGTGGTGAGCTGTGCATAGGGGTAGGCAGTGTGTTGGAAGAAATGGAAGACTCTCATGTTGTTAAATAAAATCCTAATGTGTCCTTCTTGGCTTTGTCCACAACATAAATTCATCTTTTTGATCTCTTTTACGACTGTTACAAACTTTCCTGAAATCGGCGAAGGGAGCAACAACTGAAAAAACATCCAGTCACCATCAGCAACTGATGAATACTGGTTGTCTTTTCATTTCAGTAAGTTTTTTATAACCAACTTTGACTTATCCACAAACATACAAAAAAGAGAAACACGAGGCAGCTCCACTTAGTAGGTGGCAATAGCCTCACGTGCGGTGCTTAGCTGCCAGCTCCTCTTAAATAATGTCCAACATACCTTGCATATTTTTTTGAGAAACAGAAGAGGTATTGCTCTCCTTTTAATTTTAGAAACAGTTTCAATATATTAGCTATATTTCATATGCACAGTGTATCACCTTAAACCCACCATGCAAACTAGACAGTGACAATATTCTTCACAGAAAACTTCTCAAAATACACTCTTTACAGTGCTTAATACTGAAGTATAACAATAACTATGGGCAATAGTGAAAATAAAGTCAGTTCATTATCAAACTATGATGTGGGACTAATTTATTTACTAGCTAGTTTCCGTAAAATCAAATAAGAAAGCCTGCATAACAGAGAACATAAGCAAATATAAAAACCATAGTTTTTTAATTGATGAAAACACTTTACTGAGGAACTATGTAGAGAGATGGGTATAACTTTGCTTCATTTACATAAAACAATTTTTTTGGGCACTACTGATGACTCAAAATTTGTATCATATGATAGAGCATCCGACATACCTGCTGTGCTGGACGACATGATAGAAATATGTGTTGGTGTTGTATTCCGGTTGTCCCTGTGTGAACCAGTTAAGTTGTTACAACTCTTTTTCTATGCAGCCCACCAATTCATGGTTGCTTCTGCATCATATCATGAGTCACATCACGTATCATATATCACCTCACTGAGAACCATGTCTAATATTTTGTAGATTATTTTTGCTTTAGTCTTTGAGTAAAGTTCTCTCTTCTTGGCACATGATGCCTTCAACCAAGTTGAACTGGAATATGATTAATTATGTTATTATTACTATGTTTTAATTAAATAAATTTAAAAAATAACAACAGAGAACTTTTGTAGGCTGTGTGCTACCCATTTATAACAGTGATATGGGGATATCAAATCAGTATGCTCTCTGCAAAGATCAAAGCAAATTGGTTGCCAGAATCCACATTTAATTCCACAAAGGCCTCTATCCTTTGTTGATAGCTTCATATCTCATTTAATGCTCACAGATGAGTCAATGTTCAGTGAATACTTATTAAATGGGCTACTTAAATTTGGTGAACATGTTCTTTTCATTCTTTCAGTAAACATTTATTATGCATATTGCAATGAAGTCATGAAAAACTGTTAGAGCCAATATGAAACTGCAATGTCACCTTAATTTCAATTTTTGTGCCTAATGGGGTTCTCCGCAGTTGCAGTTGAGTCTTTAATTTAACAACTCTTTTTTCACTCCCAATTGTTGCCTCTTTCTGTGCCAATATGTTCCTTAATTAGTGGGCTTATACTGTGTTGTCTTGTTGGTCTTTGCACCCTTACCTTACTTTTAGCTTGTTCCGTCTTCACACTACCTGTCACAATAGAAATTGCTATGTGCCAGTCCCTATTTGGATGGGTTCATCATTTTATAGATAGAATGATAGTATAATACTTTATATTCCTAGGGAAACAGCAATTACATTGTAATCTGAGATTTGGAAGAACACCTCTTAATTAGTTTGGATTTGAGGTTCTTGATTTTTTCCACTCAGGTATTTGCCCACTTCTTAATTCGAATACATAAGTGACACCAAGACATGCCTTTTTATTTGTTGATTTATTATATAATATATGCCCTCTAGATATCTTATCAGTATTCCTCACACGTTCTTGTCATCCTGTTGTTCACTTAACATATTTTTGGCCATTGGGTTTTGCTCTTGTTGAGTTTTTGACATTGTGACAACTAATTATGATATATCATCAGTAGTGATAATTCTTAGGTGATAGATACGTCCACTATTATGTACTTTGTAGGTTGCATTGTAGTGTTTTGCTTTGAATGAGGACAGGTTTCCATAAGAAATAGTGTGTTTCTTGTCTATAAAAATTAGGCTTTTTATATTAAAAAATTGTGTGATCTATTATAATTCTGCGACATCAAAATAGTTCAGTGCTAACTATTATTTGGATGTTTTCTATTTCGTTATGCTGCATGTGCACAAGTACTTTTCTTAACAATGCAAATTGTATTTTGTGGGTTTTAAGGTCTTTTATTATTACACTTCATTTTCTGCAAAGTCAGCTGTAGTGTACTGTGATAGTATGATATACATTAAGTATATACCCATTTTTAATATGCAGGAGGCTGAAGATAGCATTATTGAGATGCCAGAATTGGCTGTCTAAATGAAATAATCTTCAAAACACAAGGCTGTTTGGGGATTATGATTGGTAAATATTTGGCCAACCACTGTCACCTATTCACAGTTGATCAACAAAGAAATATATTACACTCTTCTTTAACCAAGATTATTAGTGGAACCCTATTTCAGCACCAGTGAATAATAACAGCCTATAAACATTCTCTGTTTTTTTTTTATTTTTTAAAATTAAAATATCCTGGTAATAATAATAATAATAATAATAACAATAACAATAGTGATTATGTTAAAAGTCTGTTAACAAACTTATTCAATTAAGTGTGTTGTACAAATGGTTTGTGGAATGTTTGAGGAGCTGTGGAATTAGTCAGCTAATGTAATAAATATATTAATGCTTACTGTGAACAGTATTGTAATATTTGGATTCATATAGAAATACTTGTGATAAATACAGGAGTGACTTAAGATGCAAAACTTTTAAGAGAGCACTAACTGTTATACCATTGCTGTTATATGGTATTGAAGAAACATTACAGCACTGCTAAAAAAGGAAATGGAAATAAATCACACAATGAAACAGAAAATATAGAATCGTGTGTTGTGACCATTCTGGAGTTTTCATCTATTATTCTTGTAAGACCTGTAGAGCCATTGAACATAATGGTTCGATCAGGTGATGACAGTTTGTAAGAGAATTTAGTAAGCTGCCATGCTGTAACTATGTAACAATATGGACTTTCTTGATACTGACAAATGTTTTTGTGTGCTGTGAAAACAAATGCTTGAACAGATATCCAATCTATAGAAACAGCTTTGTATAATTATTTGATATTATTTGCAAGTATGCACAAATGTTGAATAACTTTTAGCAAAGATTCCCACAGTTATCTCACTACTGCCTCTGTAGTTGAATGGTTATCATTGTTTCCTTTCATGAGGAAGGATTTGAATTTGATTCCCAATGCCTCATCAGATTTTTTTCTGAGGTAGGGAGGTATGGAACAGGGTCCACTCAGCTTCATAAGGTCAAATGAGGAGCTGCTTGAATAAGGAGGTAGCAGCACCATCAGGATTAATCTGCTGGCAACATGCTAATTACATGTCACATGATCATAGATCTTTCCTCGCACTGCCTTGTAGATAGTAGTCTGCTTGTTGGAATAATCTAAGGCCTAATTTGTGAACAGTGTTTACATTTATTTTAGAGTATCTCACTGAATGCTCACACTCACTTTCCATTATCTTACTTCTGTCTAAACTTTACTGTACAGTTTTGGTAAAATCTGGCATTATCTTAGAATAGTGCACAGTCAATGATCACTGTAGTTCCAATCACTGTAGTTCCAAACAGTTTTGATCACAAACATAGAGTTAATGTCCTGTTTTAGTTCTGTCTTGATAACTTAAGGACGTAATTTCACATTTAATGCATCAGTGTTTCAGGCACAGACATGGTCTGTGTAATTAGCTCCTTCATATCATAACATAGTTCTTGTAACTTAATGCATTCATTAACTGTACACTTCTGATCAAGACTGTTACCTAACGTTTCTTATGTATGATATTTTGATTATTTTATCTTTATTTGATTTATTTCACACTTCGCATTTGTGTTCAGTCCTTGAATGTCCACATCCTCAGATAATCTTCATTCTTCATTATTGTTTTTATCGTTATAAGTATATCTATTGTACACAAATCAAAAAAAGTTTTGCATCATCCCAGTTCTCAGAACTCCCAAAGTTAGACGTTGACTGTGAATATTGTATGACAGACACAGTCCCTTTGACTGTTCAGAGATGTCACTAAATCCTCCCAAAGATGTAAACAACCATGCATGAGCAGCACCTATTAGACGGGGGGGGGGGGGGGGGGGGGGTTCCAACAGCCAATCAGTTCTAGCCATTCCACCAGAAAGGAGGTACAAACCTCATGTTGCTTGTAGTTCAACCATGCCTAGACGGTCAATACCATGGTTCAATCACATCTGCATTGTTACTTTGTGCCAGGAAGGGCTCTCAATAAGGAAGTGTCCAGGTGTCTCAGAGTGTTATTTGGACATGGAGGAGATACAGAGAGACAGGAACTGTCAATGACATGCCTCGCTCAGGCTGCCCAAGGGCTACTACTGCAGTGGATGACCGCTACCTACAATTATGGCTTGGAGGAATCCTGACAGAAATGCCACCATGTTGAATAATGCTTTAGGTGCAGCCATAGGACGTTGTGTTATGACTCAAACTGTACGCAATAGGCTGCATGATGTGCAACTTCATTCCCGACATCTATGGCGAGGTCCATCTTTATAATCATGACACCATGCAGCGAGGGATAGATGGGCCCAAGAACATGCCGAATGGACCGCTCAGGATTGGCATCATATTCTCTTCACTGATGAGTGTCGCATATGCCTTCAACCAAACAATGGTCAGAGATGTGTTTGGAGGCAACCCGGTCAGGCTCAATGGCTTAGACACACTGCTCAGTGAGTGCAGCAAAGTGGAGGTTCCCTGCTGTTTTGGGGTTGCATTATGTGGAGCCGACGTACGCCACTTGTGGTCATGGAAGGTGCTGTAATGGCTGTATGATACATGAATGCCATCCTCCAACTGATAGTGCAACCATATCGATAGCATATTGCCGGGGCATTTATCTTCATGGATGACTATTCACACCACATTGTGCACATCTTGTCAATGACTTCCTTCAGGATAACAGCATCACTCAACTAGAGTGGCCAGTATGTTCTCCAGACATGAACCCTATCGAAAATGCCTGGGATAGATTGAAAGGGCTGTTTATGGATGATGTTATGAATGACATGACCCACTAACCTATCTGAGGCATGTGTGCCAAATCACAATAGAGTAGTGGGACATTCTGGACCCACAGTGCCTAGATGAACTTGTGAATAGTATGCCACAATGAATACAGGTATGCATCAATGCAAGAGGACTTGATACTGGGTATTAGAGGTACTGTTGTGTACAGCAATCTGGACCACCACCTCTGAAGGTCTTGCTGTATGGTGGTACAACATGCAATGTGTGGTTTTCATGAGCAATAAAAAGGATGGGAATGATGTTTATGTTGATCTCTATTCCAATTTTCTGTATAGGTTCTGGAACTCTTGGAACCGAGGTGATGCAAAACTTTTTTTGATGTGTGTATTACAACTTGTAATTAATGTCTGCATTTTGTTTCTCTTTTCCAAACATTAGGCACCTATTGAAATACGGCTTTCAGGTGGTAACAGTTCAAGAGAAGGTCGTATAGAAGTGCGATACCATGGTTTGTGGGGGACAGTGTGTGATGATGACTTTGGGGAAAACGAAGCTGAAGTAATGTGCCGCATGTTAGGGTTTAATGGTGTAGCTGAACCAAAGAAGAATGCAGCTTATGGACCAGGTCAAGGACAAATCTGGCTTGATCAGCTTCATTGCACAGGAAAAGAAAAGTCAATCAATGAGTGCTTTCATTTTTCTTGGGGAAACAGCAACTGTAGACATGATGAAGATGCTGGAGTTTTCTGTCACCCTTTTGATGATCAGTATAGTGTGGTGAGTATATGGTGGATGAAAAAATTATTGTCAATCTTGTATTACATTTATATAATGCTAGTGACATTATTAGTTCTGCTTGGTTATTTATATTAGCTGCTTTGTGTTTTATTAGTCACATTTCTTGTTACGTACCTCAAAATTATATACTAGGAAAGAAGAATCAGAAGAGGGACAACAATGTTTATGTAATTTGAAACCAGGGTGATCAAAAAATCAGTAAAAATTTGAAAACTTAATAAACCATGGAATAATGTAGATAGAGAGGTAAATATTGATGCACATGCTTGAAATGACATGGGATTTTTATTTTTTTTTAAAAAAAGTTCACAAAATGTCCGACAGATGGGGCTGGACAGCAAAACATCAGCGACTGTGCATGAGAATCGTGTATAAAAGGAGCTGTAATGAGAGAGAGAATCAGATGCACCAGCAGTCATAGCATGTTGATGTTACTTGAAAAGGCGCTTTTAGTGAAGCTGTATTATCAGAATGGAGAATGTGCTAGTTCAGCATTACGATCCTATCATCATAGGAAGGGGATTCAAATAGGTAAAGGTCCGTTGACAAATGCAGCTGTGGTGAGAATGATTTCGAAGTTTGAAGCTACGGGTTGTTTAGATGATAGACCCGACTGAGGATAAGGCGTAATGCTGCTGAGACAGTTCAGAAAGAAATGGAGACTGTAGCGGGTTCTTCTATGCATGGGGAAGTCAGTGCCCGTGCAGTCACACATTGCACCGGCATTACATACACTGCTGTTTGGTTGGCACTTAGGCGTACCCTCCGATGCTATCTGTACAAAATCCATCGGCATCATGAACTGTTATCTGGCAATTTAGTGAAGGGCATTTGCGGTGTGGGCATTTCAAAAGATGGCAGAAGATGATGATTGGTTGAGTAACGTGTCTGTCAACGCCCATAACTGCAGAATTTGGGCTACCGAAAATCCTAGAACTGTCGTGGAAACTCCATTGCACGACAAGAAAGTCTCGGTGTGGTTTGGATTTACCACATCTACCATTATTGGGCGTTTTTTATTAGAGGAAATGCGTGATTCTGGCTTTGTAACTGCTGCCGTGACGGGTGAGAGGTACACCGATATGTTACAGAATCACATTATCCTCAGCGTGGATAATAAACAACTGCTGGAACGTACGATGTTTATGCAGGATGGCACTCCACCCCATATTGCGCGCATTATTTGGTGATGATCGTGTGCTCAGCCACCACTTTCATCATGCTTGGCCTCCCAGGTCCCCAGACAGTCCGTGCGATTATTGGCTTTGGGGTTACCTGAAGTCACAAGTGTATTGTGATCGACCGACATCTCTAGGGATGCTGATAAACAACATCCAATGCCAGTGCCTAAGCATAACTCCGGACATGCTTTACAGTGCTGTTCACAACATTATTCCTCAACTACAGCTATTGATGAGGAATGATGGTGGACATATTGAGCATTTCCTGTAAAGAACATCATCTTTGCTTTGTGTTACTTTGTTATGCTAATTATTGCTATTCTGATCAGATGAAGCGCAGTCTGTCTGACATTTTTTGAACTTTTGTATTTTTTTGGTTCTAATAAAACCCCATGTCATTCCAAGCACGTGTGTCAATTTGTACCTCTCTATCTACATTATTCTGTGATTTATTCAGTTTTCAAATTTATACTGACTTTTTGATCACCCAGTATTATGGTATGATTGGTTCTACAAGTTCATTCTTGTTCATTTTTTTCTTTATCTTAAATATGCAGAGACTGATAAGATATCTCCATAAGAATAATATGTGTTGTTTCGCTGTTGCTGTTATAAGAAGTTGTCACAAATGTTTTCAAGCATCAAAAAGAGCTTAGTTCACTTTTATATTTCATGTGACACAATATTTGTTCTTCTGAGATTTATAAGCTATCTTGAGTTCATGAGTGAAATTACAAAGATTTGTTAGTCTATATATATAAATAGTGCAACTGAGATAAGAATGATTTAGTTATTACTTTTGCAAGGTTTCACAATGTTGTCTTTATGATTATTTCTGCATTGAAGTTTTTTCTACAAGTAAGAATAAGTATGCAGAGTGAAATTTACACTCTGCAGCAAAGTGTGCACTGATATGAAACTTACTGACAGATAACTGTGTGCTGGACCAAGACTCGAACTCCCCTTTGCCTTTTGTGGGCAAGTTCTGTACATCCTGAGCTACCCAAGCACGACTCACAACCTGTCCTCGCTACTTTACTTCCATTATCACCTCATCTCCTACCTTCCAACCTTCACAGGAGTTCTCCTCTTCCAGGAGTGCTAGTCTAGCAAGTTCAGCATGAGAACTGTGATGTTTAAAGGGTAGGAGATGAGGTACTGGTGAAAGTAAACTTGTGAGGATGGGTTGTGAGGTGTGACTGAATATCTCAGTGAGTAGAGCACTTGCCTGTCAAAGGCAAAGGTCCTGAGGTTACATCTCAGTCTGGAACATAGTTTTAATCTGCCAGGAAGTTTCATATCAGTGCACACTCCAGTGCAAAATGAAAATTTCATTCTGGAACCGTCCTCCAGGCTGTAGGTAAGCTATGTCTTTGCAGTATCCTTTCCCCAGGAGTGCTAGTCTTGCAATTTCTACAGGAGAACCTCTGTGAAGCTTGGAAGGTGGGAGATAAGGTACTGTTGGAAGTAAAGCTGTGAGGCTGGGTCATAAGTTGTGCTTAGGTAGCTCAGTCGGTAGAGCACCTGTCTGGGATATCCAGAGGTCCGACATTTGAGTCTCTTTCTGGCACAAGTACTACTATGGCAGTAAGTTTCAAGAATAAGTATGTCTTATGTGGTCACAGGAGAATGCTCCTGTCAGTAAATTCTGTCTCCTGAGATTCCTGTATCAATATATGCTTGGTGCAAAAAAGGAGCAGGAGATATTTGTTCATCTGTTCATTATCACCTTGTGTACTGTAAATGCTATCATGAAGAAGATCCTTCAAGGATGTGGAACACTCATGTAATATGTGAACACAAGTAAGCAACCATTGCAGGCTTCATTGGTTATGTATAGTACAAACTAAAAACAAACAGTGCTAATACACTTATACTATTAATTATGGTAATTACTTTTTATAAATTGTGGAATTATTAAATTAATATAAAAGCTGATACTTTGGAAAAACTACTGGTCTTCCTCTTACATTATGTGGCTGCTGTTTTCATTTGATACTTTATACTAAGTATTAATGCAACTTCAGTTATTTCACTGTTGGTAACACTGTTAGCTGTCTATACATGGTGAACCACCTACAACTTGCACTGCGAATAGTGTGGAAATGGAAAGTGCTATTGATATGCAGTTTTCACAGAATGGGTTGGTAGTCAGGGACTTGTATTGTTATCCAATCAACAGATTATAATAATACTTGAAAAGTGTATGTTTTGTGGAGACCTGTTGTTTTTTAAATAGAACAATGCCTATTAACAACAAAAAGTAGGGCAAATTAGAATGTCAGTGGTGTTTGTTGCAGGATTCTAGTGCAAGTCATTCATTAGCGCTTGTATTTTGAAAAGTTTCAACATCAACATTTGTTTGTGCAATTCAACCTGCATAGTTGTTGAGTACGATGTTGTTATGTTTGTTTACAGTGTACTAGTGTGTTCCTTGAGTTCCCTGTGAATTACTAGTCAGTTAGTGTGTGACAGGCCAAGCAGAAGGTCAATAGTGGATTATGGTATTTACCAATGCAGAAAAAGATGACATGCTCATGGTGTATGGAAAATGTAGTTTATTTTTTTCATTGTATGTGGCAAGATATCCCAGTAGACATCAACCATCTTGACAATTATTTATCAACCTCTTCAACCTGTTATGTGAAAGTGATAGAGTAACACCTATATAATGTAATGTATGCAAACAAATGATGACAGATGGGGGAAATTAATGTTCTTGCTGTTGCAGTTGATTAACATGTCAGCTCCTGCACAATCGTACAAGGCAAGTGTCGTATATGTTCCCCATTGACAAAGGTACCATTTCTATCACATCTCTCCCCATTAAGAGCTGTGTGTAAATGATTATGAGAATCGTGTTAACTTCTGTACATGGGTGTTATGAGAGAATACTCTAGACATATCTACTTATAAATCTGCATGATTACTCTGCTATTCACAATAAAGTTCCTTTCAAGTTGTCTCTCTACCCTGATTTGTCTTATTTTATTGTGATGATCATTTCTCCCTATGTAAGTGGGCGCCAACAGAATGTTTTTGCAATTGGAGGAAAAAACTGGTGATTGAAATTTCAGGTGAAGATCCTGCCGCAGCAAAAAATTGCTTTGTTTTAATGACTGCCACTCCAATTCACGTATCATGTCTGTGGCACTATCTCCCCTATTTCATGATAATACAAAATGAGCTGCCCTTCTTTGAACTTTTTTCATGTCATCTGTCAGGCCCACCTGATGTGGGTCTCACACAGCACAGCAATACTCCAGAATAGGGTGGACAAGTGTGGTGTACGCAGTCTCTTCAGTAGACCTGCTGCATCTTCTAAGTTTTCTGCTGGCGAATTGTAGTCTTTGGTTTGCTCTACCCACAACATTATCTATGTGATCATTCCAATTTATGTTATTTGTAATTGTAATCCCTAAGTAATTAGTTGAGTTTACAGCCTTCAGATTAGTGCAAATTATCGTGTAATAGAAATTTAGCAGATTTCTTTTAGTACTCATGTGAATAACTTCACACTTTTCTTTATTCAGGGTCAATTGCCACTTTTCACACTGTACAGATATCTTATCTAAATAATTTTACAATTCCTTTCAGACATCTGATGAATTTACAAGATGGTAAATGACAGCATCATCTGCAAACAATCTTAAGAGGTCTACTCAGATTGTCTCCTATGTCATAAATATAAATCAGGAACAATAGAGGGCCTATAACACTTTCCTGGGGAAAGCCGGGAGTGTTTTACTTGATGACTTTCCATCTGTTACTATGAACTGTAACCTTTCTGACAGGAAATCACAAATCCAGTCACAGAACTGAGGTGATATTCCATAGGCATGCAGTTTGGTTAGAAGACGCTTGCGAGGAACAGTACCAAAAGCCGTCTGGAAATCTGGACTCAATTTGACATCTCTGGTATGTGTGCCATGGAATTTGAATCCGCACCAGATGGCATGGAGGTTGAAGACCCCTAGAGGTCTCTGCACCGTCGCACCATAAGCCATGGCAGCGTGCGCCTCCTTGCTCACATTTAGTGTGAGGGCACCACAGTGGAACATGTGGTCCCAGCAGCCAATAGCAGCGCCCCTAATCATGTATTTAAGTGCCTGCCTCTCACTCAGCCAGCAAGCCTAATCTTGCTTGCGTCTCTGGACATATCACCTTGCTAGACAGCATATTTACTTTCTTGTTTTGTGTACAAGTGGACATGGTTTTCTTGTGATTCTGTTGTCTCGATCTTGTTGTTATTCATTAGGTCCTTTGTTGGTCATGTCCGTCCTCTCTCATTGTGTTGTTGTGGGCCACTCCGTGGGTTCCACCGCGCTTTCAGTCACGTCAACCTCGCGACCGTTCCGGTTGCAGTTACAACATTCCCTGTCAATGGAATTCATTACTTCATGAGTATAAAGAGCAAGTTATGTTTCATAAGAATGATATTTTCTGGATCCATGCTGAATATGTGTCAATAAATCATTTTCTTTGAGGTAATTCATGATGTTCGAACAGTATCTCATTTAGTCATGAAGCCACATTTACCAGTCATGGCAAGGTAAACTGCCAAAACATGCACTAGTGGTCTGTTGACAATCTTCGTTGACTTTGTCAGTTAGAACATCATTGTCCATTGAGTGTGAATGTGTGGAGTGGGATAGTGAACCTGCATGCTCATAAGCCTGTTTCTCTTAGGTGGAACACTGAAGATGTACAAGTATCACAGCCTCCTAACAGATTATCTTCCATAGATGCTAGAAGATGTTCCTCTACTGGCTAGGAGCAACCTGTGGTACCAAAATTATGGCTGACAGGCAATAGCACACAAAATAGCACAGCATGTCTTGACAAATTCTTTTCAAATTGTTAGATTGGATGCAGGGGACCTGTACCTTGGCCAGTCCATTCCCCAGATTTGATGTCTGTAGACTTTTTTCTCTGAGGAAAGCTGAAAGATGCTGTCTGCATGTAAATACTAACTACACCTGATGATAAGGAATTATGTATTACTGCAGCCTGCTCTGACATGTCCTCTAAAATGCTAGCACATGTGCAGCAGTTGTTCCATACCAAACTGAAAGCCTGTATTGCTGCTGCCAGCAGTCATTTTAAATGCAACCTGTGATGATCATCAATGGTCTTTTTACTGATCAGAATCCATGTAACTAGTGTTTGCACTTGTGTTGTTCTTTAGTGTTTGATATCATACGTATTGTACAAGTGTTGTTGGAGTGGGAACCTTACAAAATACTATATCCTGTAAATAACTGCATTGGAACACTGCAACAAAAACACTGACATTCTAATTTACTCTACTGTTAGTTTGTTTGTGTCAATAGGTATAGTTCCCTTTAAAAGAGAGCATGTTTGCACAAGAAGTACCCTTTCTACGTATTATTAAAATCTTTTGATTGACTAAAAACGCGAGCCCTGACTATGAAGCCATTCTGTGAAAACCACTCATCAATAGCACATCCTATTTCCCAGCATTTGCCATTATCATACATCTACACTGACAGATTTGGAATTGAATTCCCTAAATCTAAACCTTTTGCAAAATATTTTGTGTGCAGGTATTTGTGTGTATACAATGTGCTTTTTATGTAGATAGAAACTACCAGGCAACTCCATGCTCTTGCAGATAAATGGAAAAAGCACCATGAAAATTAACAGTTCAGGAAAGAGAAATAGGTGGTATAGCTATCAACTACAAATCACCAGTTTAATATACAGGAATGACATATGCTCAGACTCCTCCATTCCAACTAGAAGTCCTTCAGAGTGCCCATTTCCCCATAACTATTGTTGCATTCCACTTTTTGGTACAATATTTTCTGTAAAACTGCATGACCATAATGTACTATCAAAAAAATAACTACGCTCAATCATTCCTTAGGTCAACACATTGCAATAGTTTTGTAAATATAAAGCAGACAGAGCTGAGTTTTCTGTTAAGTTATCCACATGCTGGTGCTGCCTCTATTTGTTATGCATGTGGATGCCTAAGGATATTATTTATTGTTTGAAATGTACTTCTGCTACTTGCAATTTATTTTTATTGGTCTGCAAGCTAATTGTGTAAGAGAAGTTATTTGTGCAAGACAAACTGTTTGCTGTGAATTAGTTGTAAGACAATTATAGTATTCTCCTTGTTGTGTCTAGTAAGGATGTGTTTCAGCCTTTTAACAGTATACTTGTACCATTGACAAACATCACAGGTTTTGAAGTGTTTTCCAATTTCTTAGATAAATTACTTATGTAGGTCAAGAACAGAAGAGGGCAAAATACTGAGCTTTGTTGAAGACCATATTTTATGGTCCCTAATTAGTTTCATTATTAAAATTTTAGGATTATACCTTGGTGAGATAAAAATAGTGTAATTTTTCTTGTTTGGTGCTATCAGAAATTATATTTTGAAATTATCTGTTGTTTTATTTGTAACAGATACTGTCAGTTGTTCTGACATGCAAATATTTCATCAGATAACATTGTGCCTATAGCATGTTAGGATGTGTTTGCTACTGAAACTAGACATTTGTCAGATGGAATAAGTGGCTAGACTTGTAGTTGGCTCTAAGCTGACTTCAACACTTTGAAGACTGGGCAGCTAGGGTGTAGTTCAACCAGCTGATACTGTGCTTTTTCATAGTCTTTCCGAATTTTGTATAGCAAGTTCTACCGCACGGAACTTAAATCAGTTTACTGCATTTGATAAGGAGCCCTTTTCTGTAAAGAAACATAGACGTCACTGATCATTTTTTATATTGAAATGAAAATTTGTTGCTTTCACAACAACAACCTTTTTTTCCATTTTTCATTTCCTAAAGGGAAAGGGAGAATTAGAAGTTACTACTACAGAAAATAAAACTGTTTGAAAATGTAACCTTTTATTGTTTATTGCTAATCCATTTAGTGAAATGTCTTCCACAGAGTCTGTTTACATGTGAAATAATTATCAAATTGCGTGAAATATTCATCAGATCCACAGCCAATTCAGTAATGAATTTCTTGCAAGTGAGTCTCAACATATTATATAAAACATATGAATTTACAATCATCATGATGAAAACGTGAAAAAAGCTCTCTTTTAACTGGTTTCTGTGGTTCACACCACCCATGTGTTTATTATAATACAAAAAACAGGGCGTTTGGACATTCCCATTATAAACTTCTAGGACTTGCAGAAGGGAGTGTCGGGTGGTGGATAAATAATCAAATGGTCGATTACTTTAGTCAATGTCATTAGGAAAAGACACTCAAATTGTCTGTATGTGCCATTTTTTCTGTTTTCCGTCATTCCTTACTTGCTTTTAAATTTGTGGATTGTCTGTGTGTATCCTTTTCTCTGTTTTCCATCGTTCCTTAGTTGCTTCAAAATTTGTGGAGATATGTTCCATCTGTGCAACTAATTGAAGGCAATCTGTTTATTATCATATGCATTTTTCTTCTTTTATTCGTGAAGCATCATCAGTGGTGATTTCCAGCATTGTTAGCCTATTTGCGTGGTCCTGGAGGTGTGTTCATTAGTCTCCATGCTCCAGTTGGCTGATTTCCAGTCTTCTTTCATCAACATTAGATTCAACACATTGCATACATCACTTGAACTTTACATTTGTGTTCAGTATGAGTGTGTTTTCAGCGTGTAGTATTGCCAGCTGCCACTGCGTGTTTATCTCTTGTGCTGTATGTGTGGTTTGATATATTCATTTGTTGTGTGTGTGTGTGTGGGGGGGGGGGGGGGGAATATTTTGTTGTGTGTAAATGTATCTTTCTTTGTGAGAGTGAGATTTTTTAAAAATTATTAATTTGTTATTGTTTATGTGACTAACATGATCAGATAATTATTTTGTATTTGCATTTGGTCATTGGGTCCCTTCCTTTTCATTGCAAATGGCTCTTTGTATGTCAAAGGAGCAGGTATATACCAGCTAGGGCGCCAAGAATGTAAATCAGTGTATCTAGGCATAACAGGTAGGACCTTCAAAACTAGATATAAAGAAAATATGAGAAGTTGGAAACGTGAAAATAACCATTCTTCCTTTGTCAAACACCTGACAAAACCTGGGCCTGAATCATCCAACATGGAACTTGACATGACAGTTATTAGAGGGAATAATCACAACAAAAAGTTCCTGCATTGCAAGAAAACTTTCACATAGATATAGGCATTATGATGTAAAAGTAAGTACTCATTGACCAAATCCATATAAACAATAACTCTCTCTCTCTCTCTCTCTCTCTCTCTCTCTCTCACACACACACACACACACACACACACACACACACACACACACACAACAAATGAAAATATCAAACCATGCACATGACGCAAACGAAAGATGACAGATAAACACACAGCAATAGTTGGCAATACGACACACTGAAAATACACTCATGTTGAACACAAAATGTAAAGTGCAAGTGATGTCTGCAATGTGTTGAATAAAATGTGAATGAAAGAACACAGAAATCAGCCAACTGGAGCATGGAAACTAATGAACACTTCTCCAGGACAACACAAATGGGCTAACAACACTGGAAATCACCACTGAAGATGCTTCACAAATAAAAGAAGTGAAACATGTATGATAATAAACAAACTGCCTTCAGTTAGTTGCCTAGATGGTACATATCTCCACAAATGCTTGCATGTGTTTTACACTTACCTTCAACATTTACAAGAGCCTGAAAAATATTTTTGCAGTCAGCCAGAACGTAATGGAGAACATACTGGCAATAATTTCCAGGCTTCAAAACCACATTATTCTTTTGTTCACTAAAACAAAATGTTCCTAATGGCTATTTATTCAGTGGGCTAAGGAACTAAAAGAGTAAATAAAAGTTTGGAGTTTTAACCAATTAATATATTCTGTAAAAGTTCACATGCACAAAATATAACAATATCTTTAATGATAATAATAATATCCCTGTTGGAAACAGCATTATTAGCAGTTCAGGTGCAACTTGTGTGGGAAGTTCCAAGTAAAACAGTCTATCACCCTGACTTGTAATCAGCAGAGTCAATTGCTTACCACAAAAATGGAAAATAATCTTGCCACTTGCCACATGGTTTTGTCAACACTGCTGGCAGCACTCGAACAGTTACTTCCGTGAAATTTAACTGATCGTAGATGGTGTACAGTCCTTGTGAGTTCACTTCCTACTTTTACTGAAAATGTTTTTGGTAGCTGCCCAGCTCTGTCATCATTCAAGGCACAGGCACCTGACTGATGCAGACAGACTGATATCTCAGTGTGAAGTGTCTCTTCTCAATGCCTCTTTGGATACATATATATGCTATCTGATAGGACACATCTGCCATTCTGCATTAATCACTTTAAGCACATGCAGCAGCATCTAAATGGCCCCTTTCTTAGACATGTATTAATTAATATATTTGTCATTTAACAATTTACAATCTTCTTAATTATTATATAAAAAGTTCAGTTTGCTTTAGTTACTGAAAAAGTTTAAGCTTGACTGTATTTAAACATTGCTTGCTAGAATTTTTAGAATGAAACCAACAGTAGAAGGTGACCACCGAACTGCCTCTTCCTATTTAAGAGTCCTTGCAACTGCAGTTTCTTACAACACTGTCTTGTAACTTAGTACATCTGTTTCATTCCCAATTTGGTTTTAGTAGATAATTTGAAAGCTAAAAGAAGTAGTTTAATACTGTCACAGATATAAGGATCTACATGTAATTGTGGTTACGTATGAATTTTCATCTTTCCAAGACTGATATTTAGTGCCTTCAGCTTTTCATAAAAAGGCCAATTTCAACCAAAGTATTGTCGTGATCAAGGGAGACTTGTGACATGCTTTTGTATATTCTGACCAAGTTTTAGCTTCCTAGTTTTATTATTCAGTATCAGATATTTTAATTTTTAATTTCATTCTTAAATTATGGTGCAATTCTTTGTATGTTCAATGCAGGCATATTGCGATGACATGGCACTAGTATTAGTGAATTGGGGTAAGCCCAGCATACTTGCTGGTCCCTGTACCTCTTACAGTGATACAGCACTTGTTTCACATCAGGAATGATTTAATAATACTTTGTATAAGAACCCATGTCCAGAGACTTACCGTTTCCATGCTAAATGCTAAATTCATTTGAAAACATGTTTACTGTGTATATATGCAACAGGGTAGTGACTATGGAAAGCGGCAGGGGGGGGGGGGGGGAATGTTATGTTGGATAGGCTGACATCATTTGATGTCTATCCTATCCCTGTGACCTGAATCAAGCATCATTCATATGTCTATGATTGTCAGAGCAATATGGTTGAGTGCATGTTTGCAAAATACACTGACATGACCCTTCAGAATGATGAAGCTTACAGTAATGGAAGAGCTGCTTGTCACTCTTATCAAGATCATTATCCAGAAAATCTGACTCCGTTGCATATCATTTTCACCAAAACTATGCAACAGCTTTGAGAAAGGGTACCCTCTATGTCAGCAGGCATTACTGTGGTGATACAAGGTGACACTGCACACTTGAATTGGAATAGGCTGTACTGGAGTACATTGGAGAGAACCCATCAAGTAAATGAGCATTTTCTTCGGTTACTTGTATAAGTGATCTTATTACAAACATGTTTTCAAATGGCTGTATCATGGAAATGGTTCCTTTCTGGATATGAATTCAGTTTAAAATATTACCTATTCACTACCCTCTAGAAATTTTAGAAGTTTGTACCAGGAATTTCTGAACACCGTGTATAAGCAAATTTCATCTTCTCTATCATTCCTGACTTTGGATGCAGTCATTTCATGTTTTGTTATCAAAAGAAATACGTTTCTAGTGTTTCTCTACTTCACAAAACAGCAAATGTTGTCATTAGTAGAACTATTTTTTCCAGCTTCTGGGCAATTAGGTCTTTAGCTAGCTCTTTTCTGTTTTTCAGTACTATAACTGTAAGACCACCTTGCAAGTAAATACAAAGCTTGTACCAGACAACAGCTGAAGCCTTTTTTACTGTATATGATCTTGCGAGGCAAGACACATGGCAACCTGGGGATCATGAATGCCACAAAGATAACAACACAAATATTGTCTGCACACCCTTCCTGCCAGCACTAGTGACAGATGCTACTGTATATTTTTTCTGGCTTCAATCTGATGTGTGGAAGTTAATCCTGCACTGCTGAGCACATGCTCATGATATTCCATGCTTGGTTGGATAAAAAACGACGTTTCTACTGATTGTATTTTAGCCCTTTTTAAAGTAGCAGAAAATATTTTGATGTATTTTAAATGCTCTTTTAGTGTATCCTCTGTAGCTAAGATGTGACCAGAATTGTTAATGCATTGTTGATCCATTTGAATCAGTTGCTAAAGATATCTTTGTAAAATAGGCAGTCCATTTGCAGCACCAAAAGGCCCAATGACATTTGTAGAGATTGAAATGGTGTATTAACTGGTACAGCTTGTTGAGTCTGCCCTTCAGGCGCAGTTGGAGGAAGCAAGGAAGGAACTGATAAGGATCAAGGGAAATAGGGGGGAGGAGGGTGGTTGGGAACTGGCAGCTGGTAGGAGGATAGGAAGAAAGAGAACGCGATCTGATAGTTTTATCATCAACACCAAAAACAGGTATCTGCCACTGCCAGAGTTAAGTGGAGAAGAGCCTCAGGTAGAACGAGGAGCAGGAAATGTGCAGCACACTTCAACCGAGGCCAAGAAGCCTAGGAATGTACAAAGTGTTAGGAAGAAGAAAGTGCTGCTGGTAGGTAGTAGCCATGGGCGAGGTGTAGGCCCTCAGTTACAGGAAAGTTTAGGGGCAGCGTACCAGGCCACCAGTATCTTCAAACCAAATGCAGGGCTAAGTCATGTGATAGAGGACCTAGGGTCTTTATGTAAGGATTTTACAAAAGAGGACCATGTAGTGATAGTGGGTGGGGCAGGAAACAGTTTGGACAGGGATGGGGCATATGAAATAGGTGGTGACCTGGACAAGATAGCTTCCCTGACTCATGGCACCAATGTACACTTTGTTGAGCTGTTCCGGCGTCATGATCAGCCACGCCTTGATGGAGCTGTGAGGCGAATCAATGTGGGGCTGGGGATGGCTCTGAGGACGGCCAACTTTGCTCATGTTTCTCTGGTGCCCGTCGGGACTATCAACAGATGGGGTTTCACTAGGCATGGCCTACACCTAAACAGGACTGGGAAGGGAAGATTGGTACAGCTGATTCATGAAAGTATAGGGGGTGGATCTCGGGCCACACATGGTCAAATACCTGTTGTCATAGGTAGGAAAAGTAGGTCTTTTTTAGGATAAATCCAGACAACAGGTTCCCCTGCCTAAAGAGTATCTCTAGCAGTTCAAAAAATACTGAAACAATCACTCAAAAGACAGATTATAACACTTCAAAAATCACACATACCAGATGTCACAAAGAAAAACAAACCATCGGAAAGAGTAACATGGGGCATTTCACAGACTTAACAATCCTCCATCAAAACATGCAATCAATAAAAAATAAAATACAAGCATTAGAAGTTGAGCTCCAATCTTTGAACTGCACAGTAGTTTGTATTACTGAGCACTGGTGTAGAGACACAGAAATCCAACATGTAGTATTATCATTGTATGAAAGGGCAAACTCTTACTGCAGAACTACTTCAAGGGGTGGAGGATCATGCATTTATATCAGAAAAGGAACACAGTTCAAATCTAGACATGACCTCAGTACAGTAAGTGAAGACAAACACATTGAAATATCAGCTATTGAATTATCAGGGCTCGATATCACCAAGAAATTAATCATTTTGTGTGTGTATAGATCTCCCAGTGGTAGTGTGGACACTTTTTTCAATAAATTAACAGAAGTTCTAGATAAAGTCTCAAGTACAAAGGTCAACATAATTCTGTGTGGGGACATAAACATCAACACTAATATCATAAATGAATCCAGCAGCACCTTCATGAATATCCTTCAAAGTTTTGGCATGTCCCTATTGGTCAATAGTGCAACAAGGGTTACTACAATGACTGCATCAGTAATTGACCATGTGGCCACAAATATAGACAGGGAAAAATGTGATGTAGCTGTAAAAGATCTCGGACTATCAGACCATCTCTGTCAAATAACAACAGTAAAATCAGGCATCGAATCATTCCCTAAACTACAAGCCTATAAACGACATCTATCAGAAATCAAAATAAAAGATTTTTCAAAAGAACTAGAAAAACAAAGCTGGGATGAAGTGTATAAGGAAACCAATGTGAATATGAAATTCTCCAAATTCTCCACATTGTTTAAATTGAACTTTGAAACAGCATTTCCAAAAGTATGCATGACTGTATCAACATCTCACAAAAACAGATGGATAACAGCAGGTATTAAGAAGTCCTCCCAAACACTTAAACACCTCAGTTCCATGAAAAAGATTCACAATGATCCAGAATTCTTAAATTTCTATCATAGATACAAAAAGATTTATAGGAAGGTGCTGACTGCTGCAAAAAAGTCATTTAATGACAAAATAATATATAATGCAGAGAATAAAAGCAAAGCAGTCTGGGATGTTATAAAAAAGGAAACGGGGAGAGGCAAACAAACGCAGAATAACATACTGCTAAGGGAGGGGGATAAGGTAATAAATGAACCACAACACTTAGCAAACTATGTAAACGAGCATTTTTCAAGTATTGCAGAGAAGTTACAGCAAAAATTCCCCAAAACAAATATAACACCTGCAAAAATTGTTGCACTAGATACAATGATGTTACTTCCAACCACAGAGAATGAAGTCAATAAAACTGTTCAAAAGCTAAAAAATAAAAAGTCAGAAGGCTTAGATGATGTACCAATGTGTGTACTGAAACAATGCATAGGGATTATACAAGGCCCATTAACAAATATAATAAATTAATCCTTCACATCAGGGACATTTCCAGAGCAGCTAAAACAGGCAAGAGTTGTACCTTTGCTTAAGAAAGGTAATGCAGAAGACATAGAAAATTACCGGCCCATTTCCCTGCTGTCAGCATTCTCAAAAATAATAGAAGCAATTATGAAAGACAGATTAATGAATTATCTGAATAAATACAATCTTTTAAGCAAATCACAGTTTGGTTTTCGAAGTGGCAAAAATACAGAGTCAGCCATAGTAGAATTCACAAAAGTTGTACTCTTGATAAAGTTGTGCTCTTGATAAAGATGAGTGTGTGACAGGCATATTTTTGGATCTTTCTAAGGCTTTTGATACAGTCGACCACAAGATTCTATTAAATAAATTAGAAGCATTAGGAATAAGAGGGGTAGCTAATGACTGGTTTCGATCATACCTAACAGATAGGGTACAAAGAGTAGAGATAACACATACTTCAAATAGATCTAAACATTTAGTAAAATACTTATCGGAACCAAAACATATTAATATAGGGGTTCCACAAGGTAGCATATTAGGACCAATACTATTCCTGATATACATCAATGACTTTCCCAGTAGTGTTACTCATGGTGAGAAAATTCTCTTCGCTGATGACAGCAATATTATAGTCACTGAGAGAACAAGAGAACTCCTTACCGAGAAAGCAAATGAAACTCTCAAGGAAGTTTACAATTGGTCAATAAGCAACAAATTGACATTAAACATAAAGAAAACTAATGCCATGAACTTCAGTTTGAAGAGGAAAAATGACAATGTTAAATTAAATGTAGATGGCACCTCTATAGACTGTGTAACAAATGCAAAATTTCTAGGAATGAATATTGACTCTCAGCTGAAGTGGTGCGAACACACAAAGGTACTTGCAAACAGAATGTCATCAGCATGTTATGCCCTTAGAATTCTATCATCTGTGTGTAACATGCAGTGTCTTTTAGTTACATATTATTCATATGTACACTCAATTCTTAGCTATGGCATTCTTTTTTGGGGAACAAATCCACAAAATATGAACACAATTTTCAAACTCCAGAAAAGAGCCATAAGAATAATAACCAGAAATAGTAGTCGAGCTCATTGTAAAGATCTGTTCAGAACACTGGGAATTTTAACTGCTCCATGTGAACACATTTACCAGTCAGTTGTACACATCAAAAGTAACATTGGCAATTACTGCACAAACAGCTCTGTCCATGACCATGCATCAAGAGATAGACTCAACTTACATTTACCAAGAAAAAATAAACATAAAACTCAAAACAGCATTTTCTACCAAGGAATAAAACTGTACAATAAATTACCAAAAGAGATTAAAGAAATTTCAAAAATACACTTATTTAAGAAGGCAGCTAAAAAGTACCTGTTATGCAATACATTTTATACATTGAAGGATTACTTAGATAAAGCAGAGTAGGGGTTTGATAAAAAAATGTTATACAAACAAATAATAATAATAATAATAATGATGATTATAAAACATCCAATATTCCACATAACACCTTCACTTTATTATTTTTCTTCTTTTTTCCTTTCTAGAGACACTCTCCCCTCAAGCTATGCATAGCACAATACTAACACCTCTTCCTCTTTCTGAGCTCAACATCTCACTCATTATGAAGGGATGCTGACTCAGTTTTTCAGGATAGCAAATGGGAACTTGCAGTACAGAAAATGGCCCAAGGATCACCTGTGTGTGTGTGTGTGTGTGTGTGTGTGTGTGTAGTGAGTGAAGTGTTATGAAACAATGTGTGTATAGTGTGTGCAGTGACTGATAGTGAAATATGAGTGAATAGTGTGGCATTACATTATTTAATGAGTTATTTGTAAATAAATTATTGTATACCAGGAGTAAAATCTAATGATTATCTCTAACTAGAAGTCTGTAAATATATGTGTATACGAATTAGCTTATTGTAAATTGATCTAAGCTTGTAAATATTTTGACATGTCCTATATCCTTGTAAAAAGAGATCTACAGATGAATAAAACTACTACTACTACTACTACAACATCAAGATACATCAAGGACATTTCTGTTAATGTCTTATTGAAGCATTATATGAGGCAATTTGCCTGTAGATTTTCATCCTGGGGGTGATGCCACAGCATGAAATTACCTCTGATACTAATCTCGACTGGAAATCTATTCCATGCTCAGAGATTGTCTCATAGTGTGCTCCATCAATGCTCACTTATCAACTTCAGAAACCCCCCCAGGACGTCAATTACTGTTTGGTGGAATGGTGCTGTTGCAGGCAGATTTGATATCAGATGCTTCAGAGGTAACTGGAGCACATGCTTCTGCCAATGGCTGTCCTTATAGTAACTCACAGACAGACTGAAATACACAATTGTCCAACCTCTTCATAAGAAAGAGGAGAAGAGTGACTTAAATAATTATGGACCAATCTCATTGCTGACTTGATTCTCTAAAATATTCGAAAAAGTTATGTATTCAAGAGTAGTCTCACATTTAAGTAAAAATAATTTACTCAGCATTTCACAGTTCAGGTTCTGGAAGGGTTACTCAACCGATAGTGCTATTTACACATTTACCCATCAAATAGTACAAGCCCTAAATAACAAATTATTGCCAGTTGGTATTTTTTGTGATCTCTCCAAGGCATTTGACTGTGTGGATCATGTATCACTCTTAGAAAAACTCAGGTTTTATGGAATTGAAGGCTATACGCACAGCTGATTTGAATCATACTTAATGAAAAGAAAGCAAAAAGTTGTGCTAACAGCACAAATAATGTTGGGAGGGTGGTAAATTCTAGTGAATGGGGAGTTATCACAAATGGAGTCCCACAGTGTTCAATTTTACGCCATCTGCTGTTCCTTATTCATGTGAATGACCTCCCACTTAATGTTCAGCAAGTGGAACTAGTACTTTTTGCAGATGACACGAGTGTTATAATAAATCCCATTCCAAAAAAAGCAACTGAAGATATTATTAAGGATGTCTTTCAAAGAATTATTAAGTGGTTCTCGGAAAATGGACTCTCACTTAATTTTGAAAAAACTCACTATACCCAGTTCTGTGCACCCATTGTCATACCGACAATTGGTGTAGCATAGTAACAGGGCTCAGTAGATTTCTCCAAATTTTTGTGTGTTCACACTGATGACAACTTGAACTGGAAGAAGCATATTACTGAGCTTCTTTCACCCTTCATATAATTGCTAGTCTTGGTAATAAACAGATCAGCCTCCTAACTTACTTTGCATATTTCCACTCAATAATGTCTTATGGAATAGTTTTCTGGGGTGACTCACCACTCATACATAAAGTATTGATTGCACAAAAGAGAGCAGTGAGGATAGTTAGTGGCATTCACCCAAGGACGTCATGTAGGCACCTTTTCAAGGAGTTAGGTATTTTAACTACACCATCAGAGCACATATGTTCACTAATGAAATTTGTTACAAATAATCCATCTCAATTCACGAAGAACAGTGATGTTCAAACGTACAACACTAGAGGGAAAAGTGACCTTTCCTATACATTACTGAAGCTGTCAGTTGCTCAAAAAGGAGTACATTATTCGGTAACAAAAATCTTTGATCATTTGCCCAACAACATAAAGTGTCTGGCAGGTAGCAGATCAACTTTTAAATCTAGCTTAAAATCATTTCTTTTGGACAACTCCTTCTACTCCATGGATGAGTTTCTGTTTCAGAAATCGTAAAAAAAAAAAAGGAAAAAATAAATAAATTGTACCTCTAAATGTAGTTGCATGTGTAGAACTAAACATTTCAGTAATATTAATATTAGCACTATTCATGCGTGTGTATATATATCTTATAATCTGACTTGTCCAACATCATTTCGATAAAATAATTGGGAAAATGATCCACGAGACATGACTTAATTAAAACTAAAACTTAACTAAAGTCACATATTGTCTAATGGACTAATAGAGTCCTGGCCATTGATGCCTGGGTGTGATTCTGTCTTGAGTATTCACAAATCCCAGGTGACCAGGTGTTGAAGCATCATGGAAATACTTCAGGATAGCTATGATGACGAGCAACCATTTCCACACAATTATATCATAGTTTAGTTATAAAATACTCAATTAATTAATTGGAATTCTTCTTTGGTGGGTCATTTTTCAAGGCTTCTATGGTATTTAGCAGTGCTGTATCTTCCTTCTGTTCAGAAGCAATGTTATGTAATCTAGCTATGTTCCATCAAAGGAATCCTTGAAAGGCAATATGCTTTCTTGTGTTTGTATCACCACTGTGACATCATATTCCTGAAGCCTTAGTGCCCACCTTGCCAGTCGACCCAACAAATCCTTCAGGCTATTCAGCCAGTATAGAAAATAATGGTTCATCAGAACAATGAAAGATTTGCCAAACAAATATGGCCAGAACTTGTTGATAGCCCAAACACCTGCAAGGCACACTTTCTCGGTTATACAGGAGTTCACCTCTGAACTGGAGTGTACTTTGGAAGCATGAGTTATCACCCTTTTCAGTACCTTCCTGAATTTGCACTAGAATTGCATCAGTTCCATAACAGCATGAAGGCGAAGTTCTCTCTCAGTATTCTTGTCATCCAATGATAGGACTAAAGAAGAGATTAGCACCTCCCTAAGGACAAGGAAAGATCTTTCTTGTACAACATTCCAGGAAAATAAGTCCCTCCCTGCATTAGTTCTTGCAAGTGGTGTGGCTCGGTACAACAATTCCCTTATGAATCTTTGCACATCATATTTGTGCTGAAGAGTTGTAATATCAGTGACTGCTCTAATTTTTCCTCAACTGCAGTACATTCTACTGCTATCCACTAATAGTGTGAGCACATTCTGAGAAAATTTCTCACATCACGAATGTGCTGAAGAGTGAGAATACTTGTGTTTACTTGTGTTTTTCCCTTGATTGAGGTACACTGCATTGCCATTCACTAGATGTTGAGAGGGTACATCTATATAAGAATGACTACTCAAAACTTTGAAAAGAGACGTTGTCACACGTACACGTCCTTTCTGTGATGTGAGAGACACGTGGCTGGGCTGGCACACATTTTGACAGCCAGGAGGGAATGTCAGCCAGCTGAGCTGGGCACAGAGGAGTTGCATGAGTTTTGCGGTCTCATCAATAGATGGCAGCATACTTTGAGCCTCAGGGATTGCCAGACATGGTGAGTATGAGAATTACCAAGAATGGCTAGCAGGTAAACTAATGTTCTGGAAACGTGATTGGGAAAACCCAGGTGTCCTGGCCACTGGTGAGAGACATAGGGGGGAAACTACTGCACTAAGTTATCAGCATGAATATTAAATAAGAATAAGTTATTCAATGTTAAATGCTTTGTGTATAAAATGAACTTTTTGACAATGACTTAAGTGATTATAAAATACAAAGTGTCTACAGATAAGTCTAATTGAGCACCATCAGAATTTTATAGTAGATTTCTTAGTAACATCACCTACTTTAAATTACCAGCTCAAATGTACATCCTATGCATAAAAACGTGAATTTTACCTACATAATAAATTGAAAATTGAAAGTAGGGGCAGCATTTTGAAGTACACATAGACAAGAATGTATGAATATACATTTTTTGTTTAAACAAGTCCAAATTGGAACATCAACAATATTAGCAAAAGAATAGTTTGCTACTCACTGCAAAGATGATGCACTGAATTGCAGACAGGCACAACAAAGAGACTGTTCCATATTTAGCTTTCAGTCAAAGCCTCCTTCAGAAAAGAAAACACACATACACACACATACACATTCACAGAAGCAAGAATACCTGACACCTGACTGCTACCTCCGGCAACTCCAACTGGAATGCAAATGTTATTTGAATGAAAGTAGCAATCTTTAGTGGGGCAGAGAAGGTGGAGAAACAGCACGGCGTGAGTGAAAGGAGGGAAGAGTGCTGTCTGGTGGAGTGTGCAGGGACTACATGGTGACATGACAAGACTACTAGAAGCAGTGTCGGGAGGCTGTAGGGTAGGAAATTGGGGGGGGTGGGGGTGGGGGTAGTGAAAAAGGAGAGGAGCAGGGAAGGGCAAAAGATGTTGGATGCAATGGCAGAGTGGCACACAATGAGGGTGTGGAGAGATGAATAGGGAGGAGGTGATACGACAGAGGGGGTGGAAACTGTAGGTTAGAGGGTTCATGGACAGTAGATTACTATAGGTTGGGATCAGGATAATTTTTGGAGTGAAGACTGTGTTGGAAGGATAACTCCCATGTTTGCAGTTCAGAAAAGCTAGTGAAGGGGCTTCAGCCTAGGGTAACCTTCAACAGCTCTCAGTGGACAAATCAACAGGAGTTTGCATGCCACAAAACAGACTCCAATATGCTGAAATAAATACTACTGCTTACACAATGTCTAACTACAAAAACTAAGCTTTCTCTTTGATGATAATGGAAATAAAGAATAAAAAAGAACAGTGAGACCATAAATCTCTTAATGTAAGTGGTATCTTCCTGGCTGTAACATAAACCACAACAAAGTAGACATTTGGATTTCGAGCTTCAGGTTTAATTTTCTCAGGACTTCAGTTATTTAGTTTCAAAGTATAGATGTAGATTCCTTTCAATTAATTTGAGTATCTTTTCTATGAGAATGCTTTTTTAGTTCAACTTAGACTTTGAAACAGGCTACACAGCTCAACTAGGGAAATTCAGCTATACGGAGCTTCTACCATACTCTCTCCTTTTGCACTGACAGACAATGCAAAAATAAAATGTGGTCAAACTTTTAACTCCAGACATAAGATACAATAGGTCATGGTTTGCTCCTCTTTTGGAGACTGGAAATTTACCATTAAAGCATTTTCTGAAATAGTGACAAACCTAACCCAGCTCCAGCAGTGCTGTTGACAAACTGCTGAGACACAAATTATTTCTGAAGATAAACTTAATGGACACATATCTACAGCTCCAATTAGATGTTGTAGTAGTAGTAGTAGTAGTAGTAGTAGTAGTAGTTTTATTCATCCGTAGATCTCTTTTTACAAGCATATAGGACATGTCAAAATATTTACAAGCTTAGATCAATTTACAATAAGCTAATTCGTATACACATATATTTACAGACTTCTAGTTAGAGACAATCATTAGATTTTACTCCAGGTATACAATAATTTATTTACAAATAACTCATTAAATAATGTAATGCCACACTATTCACTCATATTTCACTATCAGTCACTGCACACACTATACACACATTGTTTCATAACACTTCACTCACTACATACACCACACACACACACAAACACACACACACACACACACACACACACAGGTGATCCTTGGGCCATTTTCTGTACTGCAAGTTCCCATTTGCTATCCTGAAAAACTGAGTCAGCATCCCTTCATAATGAGTGAGATGTTGAGCTCAGAAAGAGGAAGAGGTGTTAGTATTGTGCTATGCATAGCTTGAGGGGAGAGTGTCTCTAGAAAGGAAAAAAGAAGAAAAATAATAAAGTGAAGGTGTTATGTGGAATATTGGATGTTTTATAATCATCATTATTATTATTATTATTTGTTTGTATAACATTTTTTTATCAAACCCCTACTCTGCTTTATCTAAGTAATCCTTCAATGTATAAAATGTATTGCATAACAGGTACTTTTTAGCTGCCTTCTTAAATAAGTGTATTTTTGAAATTTCTTTAATCTCTTTTGATAATTTATTGTACAGTTTTATTCCTTGGTAGAAAATGCTGTTTTGAGTTTTATGTTTATTTTTTCTTGGTAAATGTAAGTTGAGTCTATCTCTTGTTGCATGGTCATGGACAGAGCTGTTTGTGCAGTAATTGCCAATGTTACTTTTGATGTGTACAACTGACTGGTAAATGTGTTCACATGGAGCAGTTAAAATTCCCAGTGTTCTGAACAGATCTTTACAATGAGCTCGACTACTATTTCTGGTTATTATTCTTATGGCTCTTTTCTGGAGTTTGAAAATTGTGTTCATATTTTGTGGATTTGTTCCCCAAAAAAGAATGCCATAGCTAAGAATTGAGTGTACATATGAATAATATGTAACTAAAAGACACTGCATGTTACACACAGATGATAGAATTCTAAGGGCATAACATGCTGATGACATTCTGTTTGCAAGTACCTTTGTGTGTTCGCACCACTTCAGCTGAGAGTCAATATTCATTCCTAGAAATTTTGCATTTGTTACACAGTCTATAGAGGTGCCATCTACATTTAATTTAACATTGTCATTTTTCCTCTTCAAACTGAAGTTCATGGCATTAGTTTTCTTTATGTTTAATGTCAATTTGTTGCTTATTGACCAATTGTAAACTTCCTTGAGAGTTTCATTTGCTTTCTCGGTAAGGAGTTCTCTTGTTCTCTCAGTGACTATAATATTGCTGTCATCAGCGAAGAGAATTTTCTCACCATGAGTAACACTACTGGGAAAGTCATTGATGTATATCAGGAATAGTATTGGTCCTAATATGCTACCTTGTGGAACCCCTATATTAATATGTTTTGGTTCCGATAAGTATTTTACTAAATGTTTAGATCTATTTGAAGTATGTGTTATCTCTACTCTTTGTACCCTATCTGTTAGGTATGATCGAAACCAGTCATTAGCTACCCCTCTTATTCCTAATGCTTCTAATTTATTTAATAGAATCTTGTGGTCGACTGTATCAAAAGCCTTAGAAAGATCCAAAAATATGCCTGTCACACACTCATCTTTATCAAGAGCACAACTTTATCAAGAGTACAACTTTTGTGAATTCTACTATGGCTGACTCTGTATTTTTGCCACTTCGAAAACCAAACTGTGATTTGCTTAAAAGATTGTATTTATTCAGATAATTCATTAATCTGTCTTTCATAATTGCTTCTATTATTTTTGAGAATGCTGACAGCAGGGAAATGGGCCGGTAATTTTCTATGTCTTCTGCATTACCTTTCTTAAGCAAAGGTACAACTCTTGCCTGTTTTAGCTGCTCTGGAAATGTCCCTGATGTGAAGGATTAATTTATTATATTTGTTAATGGGCCTTGTATAATCCCTATGCATTGTTTCAGTACACACATTGGTACATCATCTAAGCCTTCTGACTTTTTATTTTTTAGCTTTTGAACAGTTTTATTGACTTCATTCTCTGTGGTTGGAAGTAACATCATTGTATCTAGTGCAACAATTTTTGCAGGTGTTATATTTGTTTTGGGGAATTTTTGCTGTAACTTCTCTGCAATACTTGAAAAATGCTCGTTTACATAGTTTGCTAAGTGTTGTGGTTCATTTATTACCTTATCCCCCTCCCTTAGCAGTATGTTATTCTGCGTTTGTTTGCCTCTCCCCGTTTCCTTTTTTATAACATCCCAGACTGCTTTGCTTTTATTCTCTGCATTATATATTATTTTGTCATTAAATGACTTTTTTGCAGCAGTCAGCACCTTCCTATAAATCTTTTTGTATCTATGATAGAAATTTAAGAATTCTGGATCATTGTGAATCTTTTTCATGGAACTGAGATGTTTAAGTGTTTGGGAGGACTTCTTAATACCTGCTGTTATCCATCTGTTTTTGTGAGATGTTGATACAGTCATGCATACTTTTGGAAATGCTGTTTCAAAGTTCAATTTAAACAATGTGGAGAATTTGGAGAATTTCATATTCACATTGGTTTCCTTATACACTTCATCCCAGCTTTGTTTTTCTAGTTCTTTTGAAAAATCTTTTATTTTGATTTCTGATAGATGTCGTTTATAGGCTTGTAGTTTAGGGAATGATTCGATGCCTGATTTTACTGTTGTTATTTGACAGAGATGGTCTGATAGTCCGAGATCTTTTACAGCTACATCACATTTTTCCCTGTCTATATTTGTGGCCACATGGTCAATTACTGATGCAGTCATTGTAGTAACCCTTGTTGCACTATTGACCAATAGGGACATGCCAAAACTTTGAAGGATATTCATGAAGGTGCTGCTGGATTCATTTATGATATTAGTGTTGATGTTTATGTCCCCACACAGAATTATGTTGACCTTTGTACTTGAGACTTTATCTAGAACTTCTGTTAATTTATTGAAAAAAGTGTCCACACTACCACTGGGAGATCTATACACACACAAAATGATTAATTTCTTGGTGATATCGAGCCCTGATAATTCAATAGCTGATATTTCAATGTGTTTGTCTTCACTTACTGTACTGAGGTCATGTCTAGATTTGAACTGTGTTCCTTTTCTGATATAAATGCATGATCCTCCACCCCTTGAAGTAGTTCTGCAGTAAGAGTTTGCCCTTTCATACAATGATAATACTGCATGTTGGATTTCTGTGTCTCTACACCAGTGCTCAGTAATACAAACTACTGTGCAGTTCAAAGATTGGAGCTCAACTTCTAATGCTTGTATTTTATTTTTTATTGATTGCATGTTTTGATGGAGGATTGTTAAGTCTGTGAAATGCCCCATGTTACTCTTTCCGATGGTTTGTTTTTCTTTGTGACATCTGGTATGTGTGATTTTTGAAGTGTTATAATCTGTCTTTTGAGTGATTGTTTCAGTATTTTTTGAACTGCTAGAGATACTCTTTAGGCAGGGGAACCTGTTGTCTGGATTTATCCTAAAAAAGACCTACTTTTCCTACCTATGACAACAGGTATTTGACCATGTGTGGCCCGAGATCCACCCCCTATACTTTCATGAATCAGCTGTACCAATCTTCCCTTCCCAGTCCTGTTTAGGTGTAGGCCATGCCTAGTGAAACCCCATCTGTTGATAGTCCCGACGGGCACCAGAGAAACATGAGCAAAGTTGGCCGTCCTCAGAGCCATCCCCAGCCCCACATTGATTCGCCTCACAGCTCCATCAAGGCGTGGCTGATCATGACGCCGGAACAGCTCAACAAAGTGTACATTGGTGCCATGAGTCAGGGAAGCTATCTTGTCCAGGTCACCACCTATTTCATATGCCCCATCCCTGTCCAAACTGTTTCCTGCCCCACCCACTATCACTACATGGTCCTCTTTTGTAAAATCCTTACATAAAGACCCTAGGTCCTCTATCACATGACTTAGCCCTGCATTTGGTTTGAAGATACTGGTGGCCTGGTACGCTGCCCCTAAACTTTCCTGTAACTGAGGGCCTACACCTCGCCCATGGCTACTACCTACCAGCAGCACTTTCTTCTTCCTAACACTTTGTACATTCCTAGGCTTCTTGGCCTCGGTTGAAGTGTGCTGCACATTTCCTGCTCCTCGTTCTACCTGAGGCTCTTCTCCACTTAACTCTGGCAGTGGCAGATACCTGTTTTTGGTGTTGATGATAAAACTATCAGATCGCGTTCTCTTTCTTCCTATCCTCCTACCAGCTGCCAGTTCCCAACCACCCTCCTCCCCCCTATTTCCCTTGATCCTTATCAGTTCCTTCCTTGCTTCCTCCAACTGTGCCTGAAGGGCACAGATTTTCCTTTCCTGCTCCCCAATCAAAATGTTCCTACTGCATACTCTGCAGTTCCAGGAGAGAGCCTCTTCTGTTCTCCCAACATTCTCCCCACTGCATCCCCCCCAGTGAAAATATTTCCTACAAGATTGGCAACAAATCCCTCTACTCACTACCCTATAACAGCTCCCACATTTCTCACTCATGGTCAGTTTCGAAAGAATAGTTAAGTTTAAAGAATGTTTTAAATTTGTCAAGGTCGCGAAATTGTATGTCTGCAAGAAAAAAAAAAAAAAAAAAAAAAAAAAAAAAAAAAAAAAAAAAAACGGCACAAAGATCTTATGTGCGGTGGTTGTTGTTTTTCTACTGATTTAGAGATGCAAAAACAGAAGAATGAATTTGTAATTACTTTGCTTTTAGAGAATTTAAGTTATCAGGCGTGTTTGGTCAGGTTTTTAAACGTTTATAACTCGGAAAATTTAGACCTAGATCGCGTCTATCTAACTAGTAAACAATACGAAATGTGTTAGTTAAATACGATTTAGAAATGTTTAATTACACTTTTATTGCGACAATAGACACTGATGAAACTAGTAGCTGTCTTTTTTAAACGATTTTTGCACTATCAAGAAAACTTGAATAGAATTTGTTGTGTTTATGTCGCAAAATTACGGGTTATGTCGCGATTATCGGGACCTCAGCTAAAGAACAAGTTTTTTCCAAGAACAAGCTCTGCTTGGACGCTAATATTCAGTTGTGTGACAAGAACTGGCACTACAGCAAGTAATAAAAACAAAGAATATTTAAACTTGGCACTATTTCCTCTTAAATAAGTTATTTTAGCGGACGAAGAAAATACCTGTGATCTCACTCGGCGGCCATCTTGGAGAGAGAGACTGGGATACAATATTGTCTGTTGTGACAGTAGAATATTGCACTGCAAAGCAGGGCACTATGTGCTTCAGTGGCTGTTTCTGCTCCATGGTCACAAGCCTGAGATGAGGATGGATGTGCTTTTCCGATTTAAATGAAATGATAATCAGGATGACTATGTGAATCACCTTATCACCAGGATCAAAGTTAGCTTGCACACAAAGCCTGAATGAGCGGAAGAAAGACAAAGTGCGCTATTGCACTAAACACTGGTCAATGAGATACAGCCTGGGACACTTGTTATGGATTGTTATGCGTGTGGGGAAATGAGGACTATGAGAAAAGTTACTGATACTTAGCTTCGGTCTGTATCATATACTTTGTCCCTTGTTGGACATCACATACGAAGTCAAGGATGATGACTCTTCATCAAGAGGACAAAAGTGGGTAGGCATTGTTCATATCCTCCATATGTAGCCCTACTACAGTACCATCCAATGGGGTGAAGTTGACTGCTGGTGTGAAACTGACTTAAAAGTTCAGGAAACAGTCCATGTTAAATAACTAAATGTTTGTGATGAAAATTCTTTTAGTTTAGTTACTGTACTGTTTGAAAATTCTTAATTCATGGCAATGGATAAATGTATAGTATTCCAAACCCCTGTCTGAATACAAGAACTGATTTTTTAATGTTTTTAATGAGCTTAAACTTTTATTTGTGTCACTAACATAAAACATCTCTTGTTTATGCCCTATATAACTCGTGCATTGACCCTTCACAGTGGCAACTCCAGTAGTAACAGATTATAGACACAAACAAAATTTTGCAAATTTTTGTTGGAATTGGCGTTAACCTGATCACCTAAGAAACATGTGGTGAAGTTGACTGAGTGGTTCTCTCATGAACAAACATTCAAGAATGCAACAAGAATGTGACATTATGAATTCAGCAACAAAGTGACACCATGGCTGCAGCAACAGCTGTCTGTAACAGTCTATTGTAGAGTGAAGAAGTGATTGTTGCAGGTGTCTTTATATCAACTTATAAATTTATCACACTGACTGCAGTTCTGTTAGTTGCAACTTACAGTTGATATCATAAGAGCTTCCTCTGTGAAAATGCCCCAGATGTAAAAATTTAAACTGGGTGAACTGAAGAAATATAGGCTGGATGTTTATTACTATATATTACTGTAAAATGGGGTGACGTTGACTGCCAGGTGAAGCTGACTGAAAATTGAAAAATTGATTCCATTTCTTCTAACAAATTTGCCAAACCCAGGGGGAGAATTCTGGATTTGAAGCTATAATGTGAGGGTTTAATGTGCAGTGAAGACGTTTTTGTGTGTATTTCATTGGAGTTTTGTAAAGCAAATTTGTGATCAGATTTTTTGTCCTTAAACTCTCTTTGTATTTTATTCTGAAAATACTATTTAATTATTATGGAAATTTATTTTTCAGTTGCTGATAAAGTTTCCGAACAATTAAAGTTACCCTAGAGTCCTAAAAGATCCACAGTTATCTCATAACAGATAATCAGTCAAATTCACCACTAGGTGGAATGAAGTTGACTAATGCAGTGTTTTTTCCCCCATCTGTTAGAGGAAAAGGTAATAAAGACCATAAATATTGGTACCGTAGATCAACACCCATGCTCTGAAAGAAAAATCATTGTATAAATTTTACTGCTTTCAGAAATATTTAAGTTTAACCCTTTCCACACCAAGGGTGAGCGGCACACAAAATTGCGAACTTTTTTTCCACTCTGATGTTGAGCCTCATTTGACATGATTTTTAATTTCTCTCACATGCTCTATTCTCAAATGTGACTGCACTATGCATCAGTAATTCATAGTATTGCCATCTAAGGAAGCCTGTTTTAATGTAGTGTAGAATTGTAGCAGTTGTGTTATTATATTCAAGTTAGTAGGTGCATAATGGCTAGTTCTGAGGAAGAAATTGTAAAGCCTTTAGCGAAATGTCTAAGAGAAAAAGAGAGTGATGGCAATGATTCATTTGTAAATAGTTTGAGTGAAATGATGATGGGAACAGTCCGTCCTGAAGAGTTCAAAAATTATCACATAGTGAAAAGTTTTGTATTTAATTCTTATGTAAATATATTTGAATGAAAGTGCACTTTTTGTTTGAATGAATGTGCACTGTTGGTCAGTGACCTGGAGTGGGAACAGAGAAGGCAGTAGACGGGAGCCAGACAGGGACTAGCGAAGGTTGAGGACAGGTGGTTTATGAGAATGAAGGGAATGGTATAGGGTGAGTTCCCACAAGCACAATTTAGAAAAACCTTATGATCAACACCCCATTGTATCCAGATCACCCCTGTTAACTTCCCTGAATTTCATAACTGCAAACCTTAACTCACCTACATTCCACGAATGCCTCAACATGCAAATCTGTTGTCAGATACACCTACCAACATGCCCTGTCAAAATGGCCGCATACCAGAAGTCCAGCAGGCTCTCCAGTCCCTCCTTAAATCCTTAGGTTCATCTCAGAACCTCTTCCCTGTGTCTATGTCTCTTCTCTTCACCACCACTCCCTGCATTCCTGCCTTTTACATGCTTCCTCAAGTTCATAAACCAATCCACCCAGAATGCTCTATTGTGGCTGGTTACTATACCTCCACTGAGAGAATCTCTGTGCTTGGTGACTAACAGCTTCAGCCTGTTATCTGGAATCTACCCTCCTATATGAAAGACATGAACCATTTCTCTCACAGAATCTCCTCAGTTCTTGTTCCTTTGCCACACGACACACTGCTCATCACTATCAATGTTTCTAGACACTAAGGCCCAATTGCAACTGTGTCCGATGTAGGAAGCAGTCTAGCTGGGGTGCATATTGGTGGTAAGGTAGAACGAGGAAAGGGGAGGGATAGCATAGCAGGATAGGGATGGGGAAAGATGCTAGTGATGTCTGTGACATGGTACAGGAGGAGGAAAGAGAGAGGAGAGAAATAGAGAAATCTGTTTTTAGCAAACGGAACACAGCATGTTGTTCTCAATAGAGAGACGTCTACAGATGTTAAAGTAACCTCTGGCGTGCAACAGGGGAGTGTTATGGGACCATTGCTTTTCATGGTATATATAAATGACCTAGTAGATAGTGTCAGAAGTTCCATGTGACTTTTCGCGAATGATGCTGTAGTACACCGAGAAGTTACAGCATTAGAAAATTGCAGCAAAATGCAGGAAGATCTGCAGTGGATAGGCACTTGGTGCAGGGAGTGGCAACTGACCCTTAACATAGACAAATGTAATGTATTGCGAATACATAGAAAGAAGGATCTTTTATTGTATGATTATATGATAGTAGAACATACACTGGTAGCAGTTACTTCTGTAAAATATCTCGGAGTGTGCGTGCGGAATGATTTGAAGTGGAATGATCGTATAAAATTAATTGTTGGTAAGGCGGGTACCAGGTTGAGATTCATTGGGAGAGTTGTTAGGAAATGTAGTCCATCAACAAAGGAGGTGGCCTACTAAACACTTGTTCGACCTATACTTGAGTATTGCTCATCAGTGTGGGATCCGTACCAGGTCAGGTTGATGGAGGAGATAGAGAAGATCCAAAGAAGAGTGGTGCGTTTCGTCACAGGGTTATTTGGTAAGCGTTATAGCGTTATGGAGATGTTTAGCAAACTCAAGTGGCAGACTCTGCAAGAGAGGTGCTGTGCATCGTGGTGTAGCTTGCTGTCCAGGTTTCGAGAGGGTGCGTTTCTGGATGAGGTATTGAATATATTGCTTCCCCCTACTTATACCTCCCGAGGAGATCACAAATGTAAAATTAGAGAGATTTGAGCACGCATGGAGGCTTTCTGGCAGTCGTTCTTCCTGCGAACCATACGCGACTAGAACAGGAAAGGGAGGTAATGACAGTGGCACGTGAAGTGCCCTCCACCACACACCATTGGGTGGCTTGCGGAGGATAAATGTAGATTTAGATGTAGATGAACAACTCAGAATTGCAAGCTCCACACCTTCATGATCTGGAATGAAGATGAGCACATCCTATCCAGATTCCTCCAGAGCTTTCACCTTCTCCTCCATTTGCTTCATGTAGTCCTCCTCAGCCAAACAATCCACCTTCCTTGATGTTGACCTCAACCTCAAGATTTGCTACATCAGTACCTCTGCCCACATCAAATCTAGAAACCACCGATAACACTTCCATTGCTGCTACACATTCTATACTAAGAAGTCTCTTTCCTACAGCCTAGCCACCCATGAGCACCACATGTGTAGTGATGAAAACCCTTCTCCAGATACACCAACAGTCTCACTGTGGTCTTCACAGACCAGTATTTCTCTCCCAAACTTGTCCAGGAACAGATCCCCCATGCCCTGTCCCTCTAGTTACCTTACCATCCCCAACATACCCACTGTCTATCCACAAAGGAACACTTCTCTTGTGACCCAGTACCACGCAGAACTAGAGCAACTGAATCACGTTCTCTGTCAGGGATTCTACTATCTCTCATTGTGCCCTGAAATGAGAAATAACCTCCCCATCCCTTACACAGTGCCATTCTGCTGCCCACCCAAGCTACACAATATCCTTGTCCATCCCTAATCCACCCCAACCCAAAACAATTTGCCTCTTGCCTCATGCCTCACGTCCCTACTAAAGGCCCAGATGCAAGATCTGTCTTATATATGCTTTCAATACCACCTGCTTCAGTCCTGTCAGTGGCATTTCCTACCCCATCAAATGCAAGGCTACATGTGAAAGCAGCCATTAGATATACAGATTTTGTTGCAACAGCTGTGCTGTACTGTGTGGGTATGACAGTTAACAAGCAGTCAATCTGCATGAATGACCACCACCAAACATATCCTTCATTCCCATAACACCCCTGATCTCAACCTTGAATATCCCCTGTCCTCTACCTGCCTATCCCCTTCCCTTCTCCTACTCCAGTACTACATGTACCTTCTATCCTTCTCAGACACCTATATGGTGCATTCCCCTTCATTACTTCTCTCCTACTTTCTCTCCCTTTCCCCCTCCCCCTCCCCCATCCCTTCCCACCCAACACTGCTTCTTAAATCTGCACATAGCAACCCTATTCTGTCCCCGTACACTCTCAGAGGCATCAATAACATCTACCTCCATCCCTACCATATGCCTCCCACTTCATAGCTCTTTGTTACTTTCACTATCTGCCCCAGCTTGATTGTTGCTCATATGAGATACAGTCACAGTTAGACCTTAGCACCAGGAGACAATGGCCATGTGTGAGTAAGTTGTTGCGTGAGTTTCTTACTTTTACAGAAAGACTTTGTCCAAAAGCTGAAATTTCTTGCATTCTTTTTCATTGTGTCTGTCTAGAATTCGATGCCTACTGTATGTGGTGAGTAGCAATCCGTCCTTTCCGTACAGTATTTATTCCATCCTGGACTTTACATTGTTTCAGCAGAAATTATTTGTTATTTAATATTTATCATTTCTAAAAGGTTCTTTAAATTTCCTATGTTTATTGTACGCTCATGTTCAGAAAATACAAAACATCTTGAACTTACAGAGAGAGGACATTCATATTCAGAGGATATGTACATTAGTATGTTCTGCAGAAATAATTGGCATTTGAACCACGTTAGTTTCAATGTCAACATTGATATTGGAGCGCAACACCACCTACCAGCAAAATGTGCCTGTGGCTCTTGTTGTCACTATAAACCAAAAGTAATAGATCAGTGTGACTTGAGCAGATATGCAGCATGCCTCTCAGATGTATGTGCGAACCATACTGTCAAATCGATGAGTTTGAAAGAGGGCAGATTATTAGCATGAGGAAATGTGATGCATCCATCCCGCAAATTGCTGCTCATGTGAGATGAAGTGTTTTGGCAGTGTAGAGTGGTTCACGAAGACTATAGACCACAACGAGATGGGTCAGGTCACACCACCCAGATCACCCCCCCCCCCCCCCCCCCAAGAAAACCAATACCTCATCCAAATGGCATTACAGAACAGATCTGCATCCTCCATGGTCCTGGCACAATAGTAGAACAGTTTACCACCTTGTATACTATCAGTGGTGACAGTCTGTTGCTGTTTATTGTGCCATAGGTTATGTGCACATCGTCCACTTCTCTGCCCACCTGTGACAAATGTGCAGAAACACTAGATGGCATTGGTATATGGAACGATGTCTCTGAGGACAGGAATGGCGTCAGATAGTGTTTTTGGATGAATGTAGATAATGTTTGTTTGAAAATGATGGCTGCACTTTTATTTGCTGCAGAAAGGAGGAGCAGCATCACAATGACTGCGTTTGTGCAAGACATACTGTTCCAGCTCAAGGCCTTATGGTGTGGAGTGCTACTGGGTACAACAACAAATCACAGTTGATACTTGTCCACGGCATTGTGACTAGTGTGACCTACATGAATGACATATTGTGACCCATAGTCATATCCTTTCTGCACAACACCCAAGATGCCATTTTTCAGCAAGACAATGTGTGACCACATGTTGCTGCATGAACATGTGCCTTTTTGGTGTCACAGGGTGTCAGTCTTTTGCTCTGGCCTGCCAGATTACCACACTTACCGCCAACTGAAAATATGTGGGATATTGCGAAATGTCAGGAGCAGCACTGTGATTCATTGCCAACTGCCATAGTTGAATTTTGAAATCAGGTGAACACAGCATCCATGGCTATACCCCAGGATGCCATTCATGCCTTATACACATCGACACCACCATGCATGGGAAAAGTTATCAGGACCCACAGTGGACCTTATGCCTACTGTGCAACAGGATATCTGCAGAACCGAGGTGAATGAAATGCTAATAATTTCTACAGAACATACTATTGTACATGTCCTGTGAATATGAACGTCCTATCTCTAGTCATTCAAAGTGTTCTGTTTTTTATGAACATGAGTGTATTTGTACAGTTTACAATACAGGATGTTTGTATTAAAACGTGCATTCTTGATACAGGATTTCAGTTCTGTTGTTGCTGTTATGCTGGTGTTCATAATAATCTTGCTTTCATTGCTAATTGTTGTATTTCATTGATGACTCTGAATTCGTATTTGGATTTGAGTGTGATTATGATGTGACAATGTGAAATACACTTTAAGGCAAAGGAATTATCTGAATGAGGTGGGAAGCAATATAGGAGATTGAGATATACACACAAATAAATGATTACAATTTCAGAAAGACTGGATTATTTAGTCAAGAGAAAGAGCTTCACAAATTGGGCAAGTCAGTAAAATGTTGGTCCACCTCTGACCCTTATGCAAGCAGTTATTTGGCTTGGTGTTGATTCATAGGGTTGTTGGATGTCCTGGTGAGACATATCATGCCAAATTTTGTCCAATTGGTGTGTTAGATTGTGAAAATCCTGAGATTGTTGGAGGGCTCCTCCTGTAATTCCCAAGACATTCTCTGCTGGTTAGAGATCTGGCGATCTTGCTGGCCAAAGTAGGGTTCGGCTAGTATGAAGACAAGCTGTAGAAAATCTCACAGTGTGGACACTTATCTTGCTGAAATGTAAGCCAAGGATGGTGTACCTGAAAGGGAGCAAAACAGAGTGTAGAATATCATTGACATACTGCTGTGCTGTAAATGTGCTGTGGATGATATCCAAAGGAATCCTGCTATGAAATGATATGGCAATACAGACCGTCACTCCTGATTGTTGGGGTATGTATTGCAAGTGAGAGTTAGGCTGGAAGCCCACCGCTGTCCAGGACATCTCCAGATACATCTTTTCTGGGCATTGGAGCTAAATATGAAGTGGGACTCATTACTTAAGACAATCTACTCCAATCAATCAGATTTCATAGCAGGCTCCCTCTGGTTGTCATCTGCTGCACTCTTACAGCATAGTGGTATGTCAATAACATTCTACGCTCTGTTTTGCTGTTCTTTATGGCAAGCCATCCCAGGATTACATTTCAAAAAGATAATACCTGTCTCCACACAGGAAGAGTTTCTATTGCTTGTCTTCATGCTTGCCAAACAAGAACTTAGCCAGCAAGATCACCAAATCTCTCCCCAGTTGAGACTGGAGGGTTATGGGCAGGCCTCTACATTAGCTCAAGATTTTCTGATCTAACATGCCAATTGAACAGAATTTTGTACAGTATCCCTATGGAGGACATCTAACAACTCTATCAATCAGTGACAAGCTGAATAACTGCTTGCATAAGGGCCAGAGGCGGACCAACATGTTACTGACTTGCTCAATCTGTAAGCTCCTTCTTCTGAATAAATCATTCAATTTTTAGGAAATTGATCATTTATTTATCCATCCATGTACACCACACCTACAAATTTCCTTCTCATTTGGATAATTCCTTCAAATGTACACTCATTGTGTAATCTTGACTTTGTAGATATGATGATGAGTTAATATATGTTATAGCATGTTAGTGGTTGGATTAAACATGGTACATTTTGATACCTCTCATTGCATCTTTCAAAATATTATGATAATAACACACTGGATGATCCAATGCACAACAACCTAACAGGAGTGATGATTAAGGCCAAGCCAATACACACTATCTGACAAAAAATATGCAGATACCTATTAGTGGACATTAATATGAGGTGTGTCCAACTTTTGCCATTATGATTGCTTGAACTCTGCTGAAAACATTTTCAATGAGATATCAGAATTGCTTTGGAGGAATGGCAACCCAGTCTTCCTCAAGAGCTGGAACCAGAGAAGGTAGTGCTTTTATTTTGTTGCTTCCTTTAGACCTATTCTCTCTATTTGCACAACATGGTCAACTTGGACAATGCATCAACCACCAACAACCATATGTTACCCAAAAATGGACAAGTAAAATTGACATGGACCCTGTCCAAAGCATTCTCCAGCAAAAGCCAAGGAGAGAACTATGTGTGTTGCAATATGTAACTTTGCACAGACCCTGCAAGCCTGCAACAGATGTTTGATGTCATGATGGATCACTGGCCGGTGGATGTAATGTAATGTCAGTGCCTTCATATGAGTCATACCCCAATGTCACACATCACACATGCAGCAACTGGAGTATGTGAGAGGGCAACATGGGGCAGGGCAGTGCGAGGTGGCCACTTGACAGCATTGCTTCTCCATGGCAGGCATGAGGACCTCCTGCACCAACAATGAGTCGAGCATGTGAGAGGACAAATGTTCACTATAACATATGTGCACCTGAAGAGATGCTCTCCAGCTAATCCAACTGGAGGAGTGAAATGATTTTCCAGAAAAACAGGTTGCTGGCCTCGGCAGTCATGATTTCTCATGCAGTCAGTGGAAAATCCAGCAGGGTTTGCTGCGAGAAATCACCAAACATGAGCAGAAGAGCCTCCTGCCAATTGAACTATGGATCAGGCCCCACCAGTAACTATGACAGCACATAAGCTTTGGCATGCTGGGCAGTAGAGTGGTAATGAATGTAATAGCAATAATTACTCAGAAAGTGGGCACACTTATGCAATTGTTGGGCAATCATATCCATCAGCTTGGAATGAGGGCCAAGTAAGGAAAACAGTGATGAGGAGGCATCTCGCCTCATACAAGAAAATGTGAAACTTTTTAACTCAGTAAATAATAGCTACCACTTCCTTTTACATTTGTGAATAATTACGATGTGCAGCAGAAAGCATCTTTGATGTGTAAGCAATGGGCTTTTCGGTGCCATCGAGATTCCAACGGAGAGAATAGCACCAGTGCCATAGTGTGAGGTGTCACAGGTGAGGGTTAAACATTTACTGAGTGTAAAAGAAGACAGCCAGGAAGCACATCACAAACGCTGCTTGAGAGACTCAAAAAAGCCCATTGACAGTTTACAAACCATATGAATTTAATGCCCTTCTGGTGAAGCCAGTTAAGAGGCTGACAGATTCGTGCAGCCCAGGCAGTGAAATGATGACAATCAAAGATTAGTAGAGATTTGTGCATCTGTGAAAAGATCTATGCATGAAACATACAACTACCTCCATCACACCTTAGCAAATGTCCCAAGTGATTGGAAAAAAGTGCAGGTGACTCCACTATATAAGATGGGTAAAAGATTGGACCTGCAAAATCACAGACCAATATCCCTAATTTCTGTATGCTGCAGAATCCTTGAACATATTCTCAGTTCAAATATAATAAATTTTCTTAAGATTGTGAAGCTCCCATCCACAAATCAGCATGGTTTTAGAAAGCACTGCTTGTGTGAAACTCAGCTTTCCCTTTTCTCACATAATATACTGTGAACCATGGATGAAGGGCTACAAGCAGGTTCCATATTTCTAGATTTCCAGGAAGCATTTGACACTGTGCCCCATTGCAAGCTGTTAATGAAGGTACATCATCATCATCAGTGTTCTGCCAAAAAGCAGGTATTCACATGGTACTACTCCCGGCTGTCCGTTCTTCTGCCGTCCTCTTCAGGTCTGCATAATTTCCTCTTCCCTTTATGTCATCTATCATTTTGTATCTCCTTCTTCCTGTCAGTCTTCTCCCACAAACCAATCCTTAAAAAGCATCTGCTAGCAAGCACTCCTTTCTCAATGAATGTCCCAACCAGTTCTTTTTCCTTTCTCTTACAACCTTCAGCAGACACCTTCTCTCACCACCCCTCTCCAATACTCTTTCATTACTCACTCTTTCCATCCACCTTATTCTCTTCATTCTCCTCCACATCCACATCTCAAAGGCTTCTAACCCTTTTTCATTCTCTCATCTCAGCATCCATGTTTCTGCTCCATATAGTGCCACACTCCAGATGAAACATTTGCCAAGCCTTTTCCTTAGTCCTTTATCTAATTTGCCACATAACAGTCTCCTCTTTCTGTTGAATGCCTCCTTCACAATGGCAATTCGAGTTTTCACCTCCTCGTGACATCTCAAGTCTTCAGTTATTGTGCTTCCAAGATATTTAAATGCCCTTACTTGGCTAATGGTAGATTGTCCTATTTTAATATTGGACAGTCTGTGTCTTGTACTGATAACCATACTTTTTGTTTTTGCTGTGTTTATTTGCATCCCATATTCCACACAAGCTTCATTCAGGTCTATCAGCATATTATTCACTGTCTGCTTACTTTCTGCCACTAATGCCTTTTCATCAGCAAATCTTATACATTCTATTCTCATTCCACCAATACAAATGCCTCTTTTCCCATCTAAGCCTTTTGCAATAATCTTTTCAATACATGCATTAAACAACAGTGGGGAAAGGCAACAACCTATCCTAACACCTCATCCAATGCTGTTACGTTCTGACATTTCATTTCCAATCCTTATCCTTACTTTTTGGTGTAAATATAGATTCTGTATCAGTTGTTTCTCTTTCCAAGCTACTCCTTTCCTCTTTAAAATATCCATCAGCTTGTTCCACTGAACTCTGTCAAAAGCCTTTTCTAAATCTTTAAAAACAGCAAAGATTTCTCTACCTTTTTCCATATATCTTTCCCATATAGTTCTTAACGGGCCAATAGCATCTCTTGTTCCTTTTCCTCTTCTAAATCTGAATTGCTCCTCAGCAATTCCTCTATCCAGCTTGCCATTGTTGTTGTGGTCTAGAGTCCAGAGACAGGCTTGATGAAGCTCTCCATGCTACTCTATCCTGTGCAAGCTTCTTCATCTCCCCATACCTACTGCAAACTACATCCTTCTGAATTTGTTTAGTGTATTCATCTCTTGGTTTCCCTCTATGATTTTTACCCTCCGCGTTGCTCTCCAATACTAAATTGGTGATCCCTTGATGCCTCAGAATATGTCCTACCAATTGATCCCATCTTCTACTCATGCTGTACCACAAATTTCTCCTCTCCCTAATTCTATTCGGTATCTCCTCATTAGTTATCTGATCTACCCATCTAATCTTCAGCATTCTTCTGTAGCACCACATTTCGAAAGCTTCTATTTTCTTTTTGTCTAAACTATTTATCGTCCATGTTTTGCTTCCATACATGGCTATACTCCATACAAATACTTTCAGAAAAGACTTTCTGACACTTAAATTTATACTCGATGTTAACAAATTTCTCTTTCTTCGGAAACACTTTCCTTGCCATTGCCAGTCTACATCTTACAACCTCTCTACTTTGACCATCATCAGTTATTTTGCTCCCCAAATAGCAAAACTCATTTACTACTTTAAGTGTCTCATTTCCTAATCTATTGCCCTCAGCATCACCCAATTTAATTCAACTACATTCCATTATCCTCATTTAGATTTTGTTGATGTTCATCATATATCCTCCTTTCAAGACACTGTCCACTCCATTCAGCTGCTCTTCCAGGTTCTTTGCTGTCTCTGACAGAATTACAATGTCATCGGCAAACCTCAAAGTTTTTATTTCTTCTCCATGGATTTTAATGCCTACTCCAAATTTTTCTTTTGTTTCCTTTGCTGCTTGCTCAATATACAGATTGAATAACATTGGGGATAGGCTTCAACCCTGTCTCACTCCCTTCCCAACCACTGCTTCCCTTTCATGCCCCTTGACTCTGACAATTGCCATCTGGTTTCTGTACAAATTGTAAATAGCCTTTCACTCCCTGTATTTTACCCCTGCCACCTTCAGAATTTGAAAGAGTATTCCAGTCAACATTGTCAAAAGGTTTCTGCAAGTCTACAAATTCTAAAAACGTAGGTTTGCCTTTCCTTAATCTATTTTCTAAGATAAGTCGAAGGGTCAGTACTGCCTCATGTGAGCCAACATTTTTACGAAATCCAAACTGATCTTCCTCAAGGTCAGCTTCTACAGGTTTTTCCATTCGTCTGTAGAGAATTTGTGTTAGTATTTTGCAGCTGTGGCTTATTAAACAGATAATTTGGTAACTTTCACAACTGTCAACACCTACTTTCTTTGGAATTGGAATTATTATATTCTTCTTGAAGTCTGAGGATATTTCATCTGTCTCATACATCTTGCTCACCAGATGGTAGAGTTTTGTCAGGGCTGGCTCTCCCAAGGCTATCAGTAGTTCTAATGGAATTTTGTCTACTCCCGCGACCTTGTTTGGCTTATGTCTTTCAGAGCTCTGTCAAACTCTTTACACAGTATCATATCTCCCATTTCATCCTCATCTACATCTCCTTCCATTTCCAGAATATTGTCCTCAAGAACATCACCCTTGTATAGACCTTCTTCCACCTTCCACCTTTCTGCTTTCCATTCTTTGCTTAGAACTGGGTTTCCATCTGAGCGCTTTATATTCATGCAAGTGGTTCTCTTTTCTCCAAAGATCTCTTTAATTTTCCTGTGGCCATTATCTATCTTACCCCTAGTGATATACATCTCTACATCCTTTCATTTGTCCTCTAGCCATGCGTGCTTAGCCATTTTGCACTTCCTGTTGATCTCATTTTTGAGATGTTTGTATTCCGTCTCAAAATATACCGAGTGTCTCACTGAAGCCTTCACTGACCGTAATTATCCTCCCATCCTTGTACAAAAACAAATCTCCCGTGCCTTGTCTTTCCAGTCTCCACCACCTCCCAAAGTCCCACAGTCCGGCCACAGAAGAGCATTCCCCTCGTTACTCAGTACAGTCTGGGACTGGAGCAACTGTATTACATTCTTCGCCAGGGTTTCTGTTACCCCTTGTCGTGCCCTGAAATGAGAAATGTCCTGCCCGCTATACTTATCACCCCTCTTGCCGTGGTATTCTGCCGTCCACCGAACCTACACAATATACTTGTTCATCCTTACACATCCCCTGCTCCCAATCCCTTACCTCATGGCTCATACCCCTGTAATAGACCTAGATACAAGACCTGTCCCTCACGCCTTCCTACCACCACCACCAACTCCTGTCCGGTAACTAACATCACCTATCCCATCAAAGGCAGGGCTACCTGTGAAACCATTCATGTGATTTACAAGTTAAGCTGCAACCTCTGTGCTGCATTCTATGTAAGCATGACAACCAACAAGCTGTCTGTCCGCATGAATGGCCACCAACAAACTGTGGCCAAGACACATGGGTTGCTGTTGCTGAACATGCTGCCAAACATGATATCCCTCACCTTAATGACTGCTTCACAGCCTGTGCCATACAGATCCTTCACACTAACACCAGTTTTTCTGAATTGCGCAGGTGGGAACTTTCCCTGCAGTACCTCCTACGTTCCCGTAACCCTCCTGGCCTCAACCTTTGTTAGTCACTGTCGTCACCCATCCAGCCCCCTCCCTGTTCCCATTCCAGCACTACACTGCTGTCATTTCACCACCACACCCAGTCTTTTATCTTTTATTTCTCTTCTTTCCGCTACTTACCCCTTCCCCCCTCTACACCTTCTTTCCTGCCCTCCGTCTAAATTTAAACACTTGACTGTCCGCCACACCTACCATACTATCCCTCCCCCTCCCTGCCCCAGTCTCCTCCTTACCCCCACCCAGTCTACACTCCCATCATGCACTGGTGCTGCTGTTCGCAGTGTGGTGTGAGCTCTCTGAGACTGCAGACGTGCGTGCAAGTTGCGTTTATTTGTTTGTGTGTGTGTGTGTCTACTGCTGTCAAAGGCCTTAATAGCCGAAAGCTTTAATTGTGTGAATCTTTTTATTGTGCCTATCGCGACTCAGCATCTCCACTATATGACGAGAAGCAACTTTCCTTCTCTGGTATTGTTACATTCCATCCTGGATTTTCCATTGTTTGATTTCAACCTTCTTCTATGATTCTTGAACCAAGTGTTAGCTATGATTAAGTTATGCTCTGTGCAAAATTCTACCAGGCAGCTTCCTCTTTGATTCCTTACCCGCATTCCATATTCACCTACTATGTTTCCTTCTCTTCCTTTTCCTACTATCGAATTCCAGTCACACATGACTATTAAATTTTCGTCTCCCTTCACTATCTGAAAAATTTCTTTTATCTCATCATACATTTAATCAATCTCTTCATCATCTGCGGAGCTAGTCGGCATATAAACTTGTACTATTGTGGTAGGCGTGGGCTTCGTATCTATCTTGGCCACAATAATGCGTTAACTATGCTGTTTGTTGAAGCTTACCCACATTCCTATTTTTTTTATTCATTATTAAACCTACTCCTGCGTTGCCCCTATTTGATTTTGTATTTATAACCCTGTATTCACCTGACCAGAAGTCTTGTTCCTCCTGCCACTGAACTTCACTATTTCCCAGAGTCTTCAACAGTTCTGTGGGAAACTCATCAATTCCACATGCCTTCCTATTTTTCATCTCCTTCAGCACCTTTTCTACTTCTGCTTCCAAGATGGTGAATCACTTTCCATCTTCCGACACACATTGCTCCTCTTCAACCTTAATTTCACTTTGTATTTCATCCCCCTTATACAGACATTCAATATGTTCTTGCCATCTGTTCAAAACCTCCTGTGGTTTTTCTGCTAGAGTATCATTCGCTCTTTATATTTCCATGTTATTCCTCTTTCTTTTACGTTCAAAAATTATGTCACTAGCCAGTCTATACATCATTTCATACGTTCTCCCTTTCTGCATTTTCTCTATTTTGTTACATTTCTATTTCGTCCATTTTTCCCTTGCTTCTTCAGTTTCTCTCCTTAATTCAGTATTCAGTTTCGTGTACCTCTTTTTGCCTTTTTCAGTTTCTACATTTTTCCACTTTCTCTGCTCTTCCATCTTTTTCAACATGTTTTCTGTTATCCATTCTTTCCTAGTACTTTGTGATACTCTAATTCCAAGTACTTTTTTGGCAGAGTCCATGAGTCCTTCCCTCATTTTTATCCATTTATCATTAACACTTTCATCGACACTACCTCTTTCCCATTTATCCATAAAGCTATTCTCAAATTCTGATGCCTTTCCTACCTCTTTGCGTCCTTCTATGTTTAGTCTTTCCTTTGGTCTACCTCTCCAGACATTTTTCAACTTCATTTGTATTTCTGCCACTACTAGGTTGTGGTCTGAATTTAGATCTGCTGCAGGATAAACTTTGGCATTCTTCAAACAGTTGCTAAACATTTTTGTATCAGGATGTAGTCCAACTGATACCTTTCCCTATCCAAATTTGATGTCCATGTGTAACCTTTTGTGGTGTTCAAATAATGTGTTACCCACTGCTAATGAATTGTCTTTACAGAAACTAATTAGTCGTTCACCTCCCTCATTTCTTATACCTAATCCAAATTTTCCTACTGTATGTACATCTCTTCCTTCACCCACCACTGCATTCCAGTACATGAAGTACAAGCATATGTAGTAAGTTCACAGAAATATGAGTGGCTCAAAGACTTCTTAAATAATAGAACCCAGTATGTTGTCCTCAATGGCAAGTTTTTATCAAAGACAACAGTTTCATCAGGAATGTCCCAGGGAAGTGCGGTAGGACTACTGTTGTTCTCTATATACATAAATGATTTGGTGAACAGCGTGGGCAGCAATCTGCAATTGTTTGCAGATGATGCTGTGGTGTATAGCAAGATGATGAAGTTAAGTGACTGTAGGAAGATACAAGATGACTCAGACAAAATTCCCAATTGATGTGGTGAATGGCAGCTCGCGCGACGTGTGGAAAAGTGTAAGTTAGTCTGAATGTGTAGGAAGACCACTGCACCCCTCACAAATGTTTGACTGGACCCATTTAATTTCTTGACAAATTCTCAACTTTAATTGAGTGATGTGAAGCTGAAACTGCTGGCTCAGGACCTAGTTAAGTGTTACAAGACAGTTTGTTGAAGTCTGGAGCTCTACAAAAGCTATGAAGTGCTCATCAAACACATTGAGTACAATCTAAGATGTTCACCAGGGCTCTTAATTATTTTCTCCTTATATTGTTAACAAATTACCGCCCAGAGTACATTTCTGAAGTGCTCTCTGCAGGCAACACAAGTATACTGACAACTAGTGGTGAAGGTGCATTCCAAGAAATAGTGCAAGCAAATACTTCTCACCTACAAACTTATTATGGGCAGATGGTTTACGTATAACAGCTCAAAAATCTATATAAATGAGTTTCTACACAAAACATAATCTCACTGCATTAAATACAGAAGTACTTCAGTTTTTTTGGACTGCATACCTGGAACACACTAAGCTGGAAAATGCATACACACGTTATCAAAGGACCTTATCAAACTTTGTTTATTACTGAGGTTAGTTATGAGATACAACCTATTAAGGTACTTTAAAGCCAGTGTGTTATGGGCCTTGGGTCTGTTGTGGTGTGGGGAAATATGAGGGTGGTTTGGAAAGTAACCATCTTCTAGTGTGGCACTAGAATTTGTTCACAGAGCACCACCATTGTTACATGTGCATGTTCTCCGATACATTAAGCATATGGATGTGAAAGTATGAACCTCATTCTTTCATGCATTCAGTTGTTATAACCTCAAAATATGAGTACTGTAATAAAAAATCCTGTGGAATGCAAAGGCCATAGTAAGATTTTTTCTGCACAAAACATTTCAAGAGCAGACATTCATCATCAATTATGTACTGTACGTGGTCCTAACATTATGGATGAAGGTGTTGTTCAACAATGGGTTGACTTTTCTAAAAGTGGTAGAACGAACATTAATGATGTAGAGAGGAGAGACAGGCCTACTGCTGTCAGTACTGATCTTGTCAAGAAAATTGATGAAAGAGTTCATGTAAATCAAAGATTCACGGTCTCTGAAATTTCTGAACAGTTTCCACAAATTTCTTGTACAGTTTTGTATGAGGTTGTTACTGATAACTTAGGCTACTGAATGCTCTGTGCTCAATGAGTACTAAAATTTCTCATAGAGGTCCACAAAACCAAACAAATGGGCTCTGCCTTAGACTTCCTTTCACACTATGACGCAGTGGGAGAAGGTTGTTTGAGGAAAAATGTGATTGATGGTAAAACCTCAGTGGCATATATAAATGTCAAAATTAAACCATAATTGCTGATAAAGGAAAAGTACAAGTTTGTTTTTGTTTTACAATATTACTTTTATTGTGCTAACTGGTTTTTGGCTTACAAGGAAGTTTACGATTGGTCAATAAGCAACAAATTGACATTAAACATAAAGAAAACTAATGCCATGAACTTCAGTTTGAAGAGGAAAAATGACAATGTTAAATTAAATGTAGATGGCACCTCTATAGACTGTGTAACAAATGCAAAATTTCTAGGAATGAATATTGACTCTCAGCTGAAGTGGTGCGAACACACAAAGGTACTTGCAAACAGAATGTCATCAGCATGTTATGCCCTTAGAATTCTATCATCTGTGTGTAACATGCAGTGTCTTTTAGTTACATATTATTCATATGTACACTCAATTCTTAGCTATGGCATTCTTTTTTGGGGAACAAATCCACAAAATATGAACACAATTTTCAAACTCCAGAAAAGAGCCATAAGAATAATAACCAGAAATAGTAGTCGAGCTCATTGTAAAGATCTGTTCAAAACACTGGGAATTTTAACTGCTCTATGTGAACACATTTACCAGTCAGTTGTACACATCAAAAGTAACATTGGCAATTACTGCACAAACAGCTCTGTCCATGACCATGCAACAAGAGATAGACTCAACTTACATTTACCAAGAAAAAATAAACATAAAACTCAAAACAGCATTTTCTACCAAGGAATAAAACTGTACAATAAATTACCAAAAGAGATTAAAGAAATTTCAAAAATACACTTATTTAAGAAGGCAGCTAAAAAGTACCTGTTATGCAATACATTTTATACATTGAAGGATTACTTAGATAAAGCAGAGTAGGGGTTTGATAAAAAAATGTTATACAAACAAATAATAATAATAATGATGATTATAAAACATCCAATATTCCACATAACACCTTCACTTTATTATTTTTCTTCTTTTTTCCTTTCTAGAGACACTCTCCCCTCAAGCTATGCATAGCACAATACTAACACCTCTTCCTCTTTCTGAGCTCAACATCTCACTCATTATGAAGGGATGCTGACTCAGTTTTTCAGGATAGCAAATGGGAACTTGCAGTACAGAAAATGGCCCAAGGATCACCTGTGTGTGTGTGTGTGTGTGTGTGTGTGTGTGTGTGTGTGTGTGTAGTGAGTGAAGTGTTATGAAACAATGTGTGTACAGTGTGTGCAGTGACTGATAGTGAAATATGAGTGAATAGTGTGGCATTACATTATTTAATGAGTTATTTGTAAATAAATTATTGTATACCAGGAGTAAAATCTAATGTTTGTCTCTAACTAGAAGTCTGTAAATATATGTGTATACGAATTAGCTTATTGTAAATTGATCTAAGCTTGTAAATACTTTGACATGTCCTATATCCTTGTAAAAAGAGATCTACGGATGAATAAAACTACTACTACTACTACTACTAATATGATCTCCATACATTTACTGAGTATTGTCACCAAAGAAGTTAAAATGTTAGCAAACAACATTGGAAGAGGAGTAACATGTCTAGACTGAGCAGAAACATACAGTAAGTAACATCTTTGACAGTGTGGTGGTAATGCAATGAAAAAGTTAAAAAAATTGAACAGTAAATAAATAAAAATGGAGTAAACAGGAAAAACTTTTTAGAGTGGAACACAAACCAATTAAAAGAAGAAACAATTATCAATGTAACTGCAGAATACATAAAGAACTTAAGCAATATCAATAAGATAAACAGAAATAAATAAAATAGAGGAGTTTGTGGGATCATACAGTAAGTTTTCTCATTAAATATTGTTTATATTTTACTCTGTTCATTTATTTAATGCAAACTGTTACATTGCTATAGTTTTGAATATAATGTTAATGTTAAAATGCAGTACCATCACACTCTCAAAGATTGCATTAAGTTCCTTATGAATTCTGTAGTTACACTGATAATTGTTTCTTCTTTTAATTGGCTTGTGTATCACTCTCCATGTTTTGTACCTCCTGATGCAGCCTTGTCAAGTACTAACTTTATTTTATTTTATTAGTTTTATTTATTAATAGAAACTGTTATGTAGGCGTGCTGTTCCTATTCTGTGTTAAAGTTTTTCCTGTCTACTCCATTTTTATTTATTTACTGTTCAGTTTTTTACTTTTTCATTGTATTATCTCCACACTGCCAAAGATGTTACTTACTGTATGTTTATGCTCAGTCTGGATATGTTACTTCTCTTCCAATGTTGTTTGCAAACATTGTAGCTTCTTTGGTGACAATACTTAGTAAACGTCTGAAGATGGCCTTGAAAGCCAAAAACCAGTTAACACAATAAAAGTAATATTATAGAACAAAATCAAAATGGTTCTTTTCATTTACTATAATGTTGTCCTACCAAGAACTGACGGAAGATTTTGTTAACAATAATTCTTGTTTTTTTCTGGCCATAACAATTCTCCATGCAAGCCAAAGAGATCTCAATCAACTTGGTCATTGAGGAAGGTTATGGCTACAGTTTTTTGGGATGGTGAGGAAGTTTTGTTAGGTGAATTTATGGAATGTGGCATGACTGTAACTTCAGATGTCTACTGTGAAACTCTGCAAAAACTTTAGTGAGCCATTCAAAACAGACTTAGTGGTATGCTTACATTTGGTGTTGTACACTCCTGGAAATTGAAATAAGAACACCGTGAATTCATTGTCCCAGGAAGGGGAAACTTTATTGACACATTCCTGGGGTCAGATACATCACATGATCATACTGACAGAACCACAGGCACATAGACACAGGCAACAGAGCATGCACAATGTCGGCACTAGTACAGTGTATATCCACCTTTAGCAGCAATGCAGGCTGCTATTCTCCCATGGAGACGATCGTAGAGATGCTGGATGTAGTCCTGTGGAACGGCTTGCCATGCCATTTCCACCTGGCGCCTCAGTTGGACCAGCGTTCGTGCTGGACGTGCAGACCGCGTGAGACGACGCTTCATCCAGTCCCAAACATGCTCAATGGGGGACAGATCCGGAGATCTTGCTGGCCAGGGTAGTTGACTTACACCTTCTAGAGCACGTTGGGTGGCACAGGATACATGCGGACGTGCATTGTCCTGTTGGAACAGCAAGTTCCCTTGCCGGTCTAGGAATGGTAGAACGATGGGTTCGATGACGGTTTGGATGTACCGTGCACTATTCAGTGTCCCCTCGACAATCACCAGAGGTGTACGGCCAGTGTAGGAGATTGCTCCCCACACCATGATGCCGGGTGTTGGCCCTGTGTGCCTCGGTTGTATGCAGTCCTGATTGTGGCGCTCACCTGCACGGCACCAAACACGCATATGACCATCATTGGCACCAAGGCAGAAGCGACTCTCATCGCTGAAGATGACACTTCTCCATTCGTCCCTCCATTCACGCCTGTCGCGACACCACTGGAGGCGGGCTGCACGATGTTGGGGCGTGAGCGGAAGACGGCCTAACGGTGTGCGGGACCATAGCCCAGCTTCATGGAGACGGTTGCGAATGATCCTTGCCGATACCCCAGGAGCAACAGTGTCCCTAATTTGCTGGGAAGTGGCACTGTGGTCCCCTACAGCACTGCGTAGGATCCTATGGTCTTGGCGTGCATCCGTGCGTCGCTTCAGTCTGGTCCCAGGTCGACGGGCACGTGCACCTTCCGCCGACCACTGGCGACAACATCGATGTACTGTGGAGACCTCACGCCCCACGTGTTGAGCAATTTGGCGGTACGTCCACCAGGCCTCCCGCATGCCCACTATACGCCCTCGCTCAAAGTCCGTCAACTGCACATACGGTTCACGTCCACGCTGTCGCGGCATGCTACCAGTGTTAAAGACTGCGATGGAGCTCCGTATGCCACGGCAAACTGGCTGACACTGACGGCGGCGGTGCACAAATGCTGCGCAACTAGCACCATTCGACGGCCAACACCGCGGTTCCTGGTGTGTCCGCTGTGCCGTGCGTGTGATCATTGCTTGTACAGCCCTCTCGCAGTGTCCGGAGCAAGTATGGTGGGTCTGACACACCGGTGTCAATGTGTTCTTTTTTCCATTTCCAGGAGTGTATTTTGCATGACAATACTCATTGTCACTGTGCCCAGAAAACTAGAGATTTTGAAGCAATTCAAATACGATGGTTTTAATCATCTCCCATACATCCCAGACTTGGCACCAAGTGATTTTCATCTCTTCATTCACATGAAGAAATGACTTTCATTAGAGCACTTCGATGAAAACAGACTTCAAAATGCTGTGAAAGATTGGCTATGCATTCAGGTGGCAGACTTTTATGAAGATGGGTTTTGTAAATTAGTGAAACTCTGTAACAAATGCTTAAATTTAAATGGTGACTATGCTGAAAAATAGCAAAGAGCTGTTGTTTCAAGAAGTATATAACTAAATTTCTCACCCTGCGAGGTTTTTATTTACAGACAAATGGAAGCTTTGTTCCAAATGGCATTTTCAATTACAGAAACAAACAGTTAAAATACTTTCATTACAAAATATAGACAAGTACAATAGGATACTTTTCAAATAGTTAAAAATGTTTCCCCAACTTTAACCCCCCCCCCCCTCTCCCTCCCCCCAGTATTGCTATGTATACAGATAATTCGTGCTGTTGCATAGGCCGACATTTAAAAGCCTACACAATAAACACCATTCCTATTAGACAAGAAACAAAATTACTTATACATCTTGACACGCGATGAAATAAGGGCACACAGTGTAAAGTGAAGGGAATCAAAACATGCAATCTGAAGTATAATACAGACATTATGGTACATTGCATCAGTTTTAGGTGAGAACGTTTTGAACTGATTGCATAATATACCATTAGAGGTTGCGCCTGAAATACCTCATTATGACTCTGCTAACCTCAACAAGCAGTTTCAGAGAAGCCATTACCAAATGCTTTGTGTACTCAACTTTGCTCAGAGCTGTTTGTTGCTTATTGTTTCCATGTCTTATTTTTAAATGAGTGACGAGACTAATTTTGGTCTATTGTGGGCTTTGGCAGCAACTCCCAAAATTTTAGAAGGAAATGGTGAACCCTATGACCATGTATTAGTTTTACTTTTGTGAAAACATCTAATAGGTTGTGGAGTACCAGCCCTCTGAGAGGGAGATGGGGCTTGTTCCTTCACACTGCTCCACATTCCTCAGATAGTCTTAAGTAACTTGCTGATGTCTGCCTTCTTACTGTGTCCACACTATAGCACATATGCCACTACCACAAAAATCTTCAACATGATTCTCTAAAGCCAAGAAATTGGCAGCAGTGATAAATATAAAGATTTAGAAAAACATCTTCCAACAAAACTTCAACAATAGAAATGAAAGCCAGACAAACATTTATTACATCAATGCCTATTCTTTGTTGCAGAATTTCCAGTTTTGAGGTTTTACATTCATAAGTTTTATTTACCTGTATGTCACTTATGTATAATATTTAAGGATAGGCATGTTGAAATTTAGATGACTCTGTGTATTATAGCTTACAGTTACTTTAGTTATTATTTTTTTATGCATGTAAATTTTATAAATATTTCCTCTACCACAGACTTTTCTTTATCTTATTGTAATAAAACTGAACAATCCTGTATCTACTGGATAATCATGTAGACTTAATGATTTAAACCATTGTCCAAATGAATACTCAATGAGACAACTCTTCATTGGTAGCAAATGTATAATGCTAGCACGGAAATCTTAAGCATAACACTGTGATTCGAAAAAAATAGGCAACACAGATAAATGCAAAGAATTAGAAAAATCATTAGTTTTACCCATGTATTGAACAGATCACTGATGTATCACATAAAAAGTCTCTAAATGTGCATTAGAGACAAACCATTTACTGAAACTTCCTGGCAGATTAAAACTGTGTGCCAGACTGAGACACGAACTCGGGACCTTTGCCTTTTGCAGGCAAGTGCTCTACCATCTGAGCTACCCAAGCATGACTCATGCCCCATCCTCACAGCTTCACTTCTGTCAGTACCTCTCTCTTCCAGGAGTGCTAGTTTTGCAAGGTTCGCAGGAGACCTTCTGTGAAATTTGGAAGGTAGGAGACGAGGTACTGGCAGAAGTGAAGCTGTGAGAAAGGGGCATGAGTTGTGCTTGGGTAACACAGTTGGTAGAGCACTTGCCCGTGAAAGGCAAAGGTACCGAGTTCGAATCTTGGTCCAGCACACAGTTTCAATCTGCCAGAAAGTTTGATATGAGCGCGCACTCCGCTACAGAGTGAAAATCTCATTCTGAAACCATTTACTGCTTCGCATAGTATATTTTAATGTTTCTCATGTATCATGTATAATGAATAGGAAAATAGGAAAGTGGGTAAGCTACTACAAACAGCATAGTGAACACATTATTGTGGCCAAGATAGATACGAAGCCCACACCTACTACAGTAGTACAAGTTTATATGCCAACTAGCTCTGCAGATGACGAAGAAATTGAAGAAATGTATGATGAAATAAAATAAATTATTCAGATAGTGAAGGGAGACGAAAATTTTATAGTCATGGGTGATTGGAATTCAAGTGTAGGAAAAGGGAGGGAAGGAAACGTAGTAGGTGAATATGGATTGGGGCTAAGAAATGAAAGAGGTAGAATTTTGCAACTTAATCATAGCTAACACTTGGTTTAAGAATCATGAAAGAAGGTTGTATACATGGAAGAAGCCTGGAGATACTGACAGGTTTCAGATAGATTATATAATGGTAACACAGAGATTTAGGAACCAGGTTTTAAATTGTAAGACTTTTCCAGGGGCAGATGTGGACTCTGACCACAATCTATTGGTTATGACCTGTAGATTAAAACTGAAGAAACTGCAAAAAGGTGGGAATTTAAGGAGATGGGACATGGATAAACTAAAAGAACCAGAGGCTGTACGGAGTTCAGGAAGAGCATAAGGGAGCAATTGACAGGAATGGGGGAAAGAAATACAGTAGAAGAAGAATGGGTAGCTTTGAGGGATGAAGTAGTGAAGGCAGCAGAGGGTCAAGTAGGTAAAAAGACGAGGGCTAGTAGAAATCCTTGGGTAACAGAAGAAATATTGAATTTAATTGATGAAAGGAGAAAATATAAAAATGCAGTAAATGAAGCAGGCAAAAAGGAATACAGACGTCTCAAAAATGAGATCAACAGGAAGTGCAAAATGGCTAAGCAGGGATGGCTAGAGGACAAATGTAAGGATGTAGAGGCTTATCTCACTAGGGGGAAGATAGATACTGCCTACAGGAAAATTAAAGAGACCTTTGGAGATAAGAGAACCACTTGTATGAACATCAAGAGCTCAGATGGAAACCTAGTTCTAAGCAAAGAAGGGAAAGAAGAAAGGTGGAAGGAGTATATAGAGGGTCTATACAAGGGCGATGTACTTGAGGACAATATTATGGAAATGGAAGAGGATGTAGATGAAGATGAAATGGGAGATACAATACTGCGTGAAGAGTTGACAGAGCACTGAAAGACCTGAGTCGAAACAAGGCACCCGGAGTAGACAACATTCCATTGGAACTACTGACTGCCTTGGGAGAGCCAGTCCTGACAAAACTGTACCATCTGGTGAGCAAGATGTATGAAACAAGCGAAATACCCTCAGACTTCAAGAAGAATATAATAATTCCAATCCCAAAGAAAGCAGGTTTTGACAGATGTGAAAATTACCGAACAATCAGTTTAATAAGCCACAGCTGCAAAATACTAACTCGAATTCTTTACAGACGAATGGAAAAACTAGTGGAACCCAACCTCGGGGAAGATCAATTTGGATTCCGTAGAAATACTGGAACACGTGAGGCAATACTGACCTTACGACTTATCTTAGAAGAAAGATTAAGGAAAGACAAACCTACGTTTCTAGCATTTGTAGACTTAGAGAAAGCTTTTGACAATGTTGACTGGAATACTCTCTTTCAAATTCTAAAGGTGGCAGGGGTAAAATACAGGGAGCGAAAAGCTATTTACAATTTGTACAGAAACCAGATGGCAGTTATAAGAGTCGAGGGACATGATAGGGAAGCAGTGGTTGGGAAGGGAGTAAGACAGGGTTGCAGCCTCTCCCCGATGTTATTCAATCTGTATATTGAGCAAGCAGTAAAGGAAACAAAAGAAAAATTTGGAGTAGGTATTCAAATCCATGGAGAAGAAATAAAAACTTTGAGGTTTGTTGATGACATTGTAATTCTGTCAGAGACAGCAAAGGACTTGGAAGAGCAGTTGAACGGAATGGACAGTGTCTTGAAAGGATGATATAAGATGAACATCAACAAAAGCAAAATGAGGATAATGGAATGTAGTCGAATTAAGTCAGGTGATGCTGAGGGAATTAGATTAGCAAATGAGACTCTTAAAGTAGTAAAGGAGTTTTGCTATTTGGGGAGCAAAACAACTGATGATGGTCGAAGTAGAGAGTATATAAAATGTAGACTGGCAATGGCAAGGAAAGCGTTTCTGAAGAAGAGAAATTTGTTAACATTGAGTATAGATTTAATTGTCAGGAAGTCATTTCTGAAAGTATTTGTATGGAGTGTAGCCATGTATGGAAGCGAAACATGGACGATAAATAGTTTGGACAAGAAGAGAATAGAAGCTTTTGAAATGTGGTGCTACAGAAGAATGCTGAAGATTAGATGGGTAGATCACATAACTAATGAGGAAGTATTGAATAGGATTGGGGAGAAGAGGAGTTTGTGGCACAACTTGACCAGAAGAAGGGATCGGTTGGTAGGACATGTTCTGAGGCATCAAGGGATCACCAATTTAGTATTGGAGGTCAGCGTGGAGGGTAAAATTCGTAGAGGGAGACCAAGAGATGGATACACTAAGCAGATTCAAAAGGATGTAGGTTGCAGTAGGTACTGGGAGATGAAGAAGCTTGCACAGGATAGAGTAGTATGGAGAGCTGCATCAAACCAGTCTCGGGACTGAAGACAACAACAACAACAACATGTACCACAGGGCAAAAATTATTGGGAGCATCAATTGATGTTTACATTTTTCTGCAGCTGCTCTGGTTCCAGTTCAATGTACAAATTTTTATGCCTGTGTGAGTGTGTGTGTGTGTGTGTGTGTGTGTGTGTGTGTGTGTGAGAGAGAGAGAGAGAGAGAGAGAGAGAGAGAGAGAGAGAGAGAGAGAGAGAGTAGTTTTTTCTGTCTTTTTTATGGATTTTTGAGTAGTTGTCAAATGTCAGTGCTTTCATGCATTGTAGTAGCATCTTGACAAAATTAATTTGATAATGAATTTTAATTTTTATGTTTCTTATTATTTTCATCTTGAATTGCTATTTTATAGGCTTCAAAAAATACTAGTATTACATATACAACAACTGCTGAACAAATACTACCTACCGAATGTGGTATGAGAGAAATAAATAATTTTGTGGGTCCCATAATTTCAGAGGCAAGAGTACTGACTGGCTCTGTTGTGGAGAAAGGTTCATATCCTTGGCAGGTAAGTGTGCTATTGCAGTAGTGCAAACAGAGTAACTAAGATTTACATTGCTAACAAGAATGTCAAGTAATTAAAAAATATGGACTTTTTGATGTCTCATAAGTAACTATATATTTCTTTTGATGTGCAGATTCATAAGCTAGGGAATTTTACCTTCATTATGGAGAGACAAAGAGAGAGTGAGTAAGAGAGAGAGAGAGAGAGAGAGAGAGAGAGAGAGAGAGAGAGAGAGAGAGAGAGAGAGAGAAGGTTGCACCCTGTGCGTGCCTGGAAATGTGTGTGAGCTTAGACGTGATGGGAGTACAGAATGGGTCAACACAGTCCTCCCATTTACCTCTTAAAACACAGTGCACAATCCTGTTACATTCTGATCAGGTTACCTAGGTAGTGGTCATCAGTTGGTGTTGGCAATCACAGACAGTCACTACAAGTCAGAACTTAAGTATATGGGATTCCATAGTAGTGGCTGAATGTACAGATGTTGTCACTGTGGTGGTACTTTATCATTTATCTCACTCTTAATAAGATTAATAACAGCAGTGAATGCACAAAGTGCATATAATGCCTAGCCGCCATCACATTAAAATCTTTCATCTCGGGATACACTCAATTTTTCGACTGTCAGTCATGTAGGCTCTCAGTGGATTTAGATCTAGTTATTTATATTATAAAAGATCATGAATATTTTCTATTTATTCATAGCTAACATTGTGATTCATTAAATTATTCTCTTTATTGATTAATGAAGTGATTTCTTATCTTAGGCAAGTATACGAGTCCGCACAAGTATGAAATCAGTTCACTGGTGTGGCGCTGTAATAATCTCCCCTCTACACATCTTGACAGCTGCACATTGTCTTCAAGATTTTATGAAGGTAGCATACTTTGTTCGAGTTGGTGACTATGACACAGAGGTATGTAGATCAGTCCAAATTTTGATCCAATTCAGTCTCTGAATATCTCAAAAGTTGTTCCTGTAAATAATGAGCCTAGCCATCACACATGACCATTTATTCATTCTTATAATTCCAAGAGAGGTTTGAGCTTTTTCCTGAGTATTCAGGGAGCCTACTCTGTTAGAACAATGCATTTTATTATTGCTCCTTTGGATTTTAGCATCTAGTGCATGTTATCTTAATTTAGTCAGGTTATATATTAGCTCAGTTCAATTTCAGTTTTGTTTTGTGATATCACCTCCACGGTTACAGAGTAGTGACTGGCAGTTTAGAAATTGTGTACTTAATGTTGCAGGTTTTTGACGAGGCAGAACAAGAAGCACTAATTGATGAAATTTACATTCCTGAAGGATTTAATAAAGGTTTACGTCTTAACAGTGATATTGCTTTGCTGAAACTTAAATCAAGGGGAATTTTGTTAGGAGACATGGTTCAACCAGTATGTCTTCCAGAGCCAAATTCAGCTTATCCTTCCGGGCTTAACTGTACAATATCTGGATGGGGCTCTGTTAGAAGCCCTAAATCAGGTATATTTCTATACAACAGTTAAATTATTTTACCATTTAACCAGTTTAAGAATTAGATGCAACCAATCAATATTTGACTTGTTTTTTCTTTACAAAATTGAATTTCAGGGCATTCCCGCCTACTAAGAGCATCGTGGGTTCCAATATTATCACAGGAGACATGTCGAGCACCATTTGTTTATGGTGATAGAAAAATTACAGATGCAATGTTCTGTGCAGGGTACTTGGATGGTGGTGCAGATTCATGTAAAGGTGATTCAGGAGGGCCCCTTGTTTGTCTAAATGAAGGTGGGTCATATGTACTTTACACACTCTTACCTTCACCTTTGTGTGTGTTTACATGTTCAGAAAAGAGAATATGTTTTCTAATCATTTGAATCACCCACCCTATCTCTCTCTCTCTCTCTCTCTCTCTCTCTCTCTCTCTCTCTCTCTCACACACACACACACACACACACACACACACACACACACACACACACACACTAGCCATATAAGGAAGAAATGCTGCTGCCTGGAGGAAGTTGATGCTGTTTTATCTTTAGCTACTAGTCATTGCATGTGCTTACAAACAAACACAAAGCAAAAGCTTGCTTAATATAGAAGAAGTTGAGTAAGTTTTTGTAAGATTGAAGATGTTCTTAGGAAAGAATTTTTGTCCAAGAAATTAGAGTTGAAAATTAATCTTAAATAACAACAGTTAATATGTGAAGATAATGACTAATAAAAAGCCATTATATTAATATTCTTACAATTAATAGGGAACTGTAGTTGTATATTATATGTTACTGCTGATGAAACAGTAATTCAGTCAGTAAGTGTGTCTTGTTTGGGGGTATTACTAGTGGGGTACGATCCTTTTGTAATGGTCACCACACTCATTAAATTATTAAATGAGCCATCATTTGTCCACATAGGCTGTATTTATTTGGACCTATTCTTTGTTACACATTCTGCCACTGTAGCTTAGTGGTCAGTGTGTCTGACTGCTGTGCAGAAGGTCTGTGTACGATTACCGGTGCTGCCACGGATTTTTCCTCAGAGGTCAGACATTAACAGGGTGCACTGAGCCTCATGGTGTCAACAGAGTAACTATGTCAGTGAGAAATAGTGGCTTAAGATCAAGAAGGCCAACAATGCCCAGAAGAGCTGTGCGCTGAACACATGCCCCTCCATACTGCATCCAAATGATGGCACTGGCATAGGATGATATGGCAGCAGTTGATCTGGAGTGGCATGTCTGGGCCAGCACACATAGCTTTGTTTGCTTGCTTTGCTTTACTTTGATACATGACTAGTTCCAAGTTTTTAAGCCCTTGATGAATATTTAGCTTGAACAAGGTGTCTTACGCATGAAAGTGGCAATGTATTCGTATCATGTGCTGTGGTTCAATTTTCATGGTGCACTTAAGTGCACTCTGTATCTGTAAAACTCATATTCTAGTATAATTTGTAAATTAACGTAAATGGAAGCACTTCTAAATATGCTACCACTTTCATTTGTTGTTTGAACTAAACACTTGACAATGGGTTGTAAATGCCAAAACTAGTTAGATAACAAAAGAAATGGTCTAAATAAGTACAGCCTAAGTGGAGAGATGCTGCCTTCAGTTAAGATATAGTAATATGGATTGGGAACAGATGTAACAGTTGTCTGAATATTGGAACGATTGGAAATTTTCCACTATAATTCCTTGACTCTATTGCTTTATATCTGGGAGCAGATTTTTAGAATATCTTGATAACATTTCACAGGAAAATTCTGGCTTACTATTACATATCACAAAAATGAAACTTATTGTGAATCTCATATTTCCAAATGTACTTAACAATTAAGTAATTGGTGGTCATTTGAGATGAGAGTAGATTAGATTAGATTCAGTTTTCATTCTGTAGACCCAACTATGAGTTGATTATCCATGTCAGATTGTTTCATGTCAGAAAGTGTAACAAAAGTATAAAGCATTTGAATATAATACTTACTACCCTGATCATTTGTCAGGAGATCATCAAAATAGGTAAATACATTACAGTAAACTGAAACTGCTAATATTTACAGAATTAATATGCCTTTAATAAATTTATCACACACAACAATACCTAATCTTGACTTGTCATTAAGTGCTGTCAAAACTAAAATCCGCCAGACTTTTTACTGAAGCTAGTCTAACAGTCCCAGTTAAGATATTCATCTATAGAGCACAAGGAGTTGCCTATCAAAATGTCTTTCAAACTCTGTTGAAACTGTGTTTTATCTGAAACCAAGTTTTCAATGGATGCTCGGAATTTATTGAAAATATGTGTTCCTGAATATTGGACCTCTTTTTGGACCAAAGTAAGTGATCTTAGGTCTTTATGTAGAATGCTCTTATTCCTAGTATTGATACTATGTACCGAGCTACTGGATGGAAATATAGATATATTACTTGCAACAAATTTCATTAAGGAATAAACTTATTGAGAAGCAGTGGTTAGCATGCAGAGCTCCTTGAACAAGATTCTACATTATGTACTTGAATTTACACCATAAATTAGTCTTATTAGATGATTTTGCATGCTAAAAACTTTTGCTTCGTTTGATGAGTTACCCTAGAATATGATCCCGTGTGATATGATAGAATGAAAGTAAGCAAAGTAGCAAGTTTTTGGATATTTATATCTCCTACATCTGAAATCATTCTCACCGCAAATACAGACTTATTTAGGCACTTCAGCCACTCTGTGGTATGCCCTTCTCAACTGAATTTATTATTAAGTTGTAATCCCAGAAATTTAACACTATCAACCCCTTCGATCTGCATGTCTTCGTATCTTATACACATGATGGAAGGAAGACTCTTACAGGTTGTGAACTGCATATAGTGGGTTTTTTCAAATTTTAATGACAGTGAATTAACTCTAAACCATTTATTGTGTGTAATAATGAATATGCCAGTGCCATGTCTGAAATTTACACAAATAAATTATGTATTGGAAACATAATTTTTGACATGTGTGAGGACAGTATGATAGCAGCTACAGTAGAAGCTTTTGCAGACAATGACGCATTAGATGAGAATGATTCTGGTCATGTTAGAACAGATCTTGTTGTGTCACGTGATGGTACATCCATGAAAAGAGGGCATAAGTCTTTATATGGTGTGCCAAGTATCGTAAGTATTGACACAGGGAAGGTACTAGATGTTCAAGTTATGAGCAAATTCTGCCATAACTGTGTACTTAGTAAAGAATGTGAAGAAGATGCAAATTATTTTTAAGAGATCTGTCAAGGAACGTGATGTCAGATATGTGAAATATCTTGGGGATGGTGACTCCAGTGCATTGAAGTCTGTGAATGAAAGCAAACCTTATGGAGAACTTTCAGTTGTGAAACTTGAATGCATAGGTCACATCCAGAAGAGAATGGGCTTAAGATTGAGGAAACTTGTCAGTAACATATAGGGCAAAAAGGTTGAACATGGAAAGGACATTGGCAGACACTACAGACTCTCTTCACGTGTATTATGGCAAGACTATCAGACAGAACCTACCCAGTGTAAATGACATAAAAAGTGCGGTATGGGCTACATATTTCCATATGTTGCCAACAAATGAACACCCTGTTCATAATCTATTCCACATTAGCTGGTGTAAATATGTACAAGCTCATGATGATGTAAATAAAATAGAAAGAGACTTCCACATGGGAAAAATATCTTAAAAACAAAGATTCCAAGACTTACCAAGAGGGAAAGCGCCGGTAGATAGGCACAATGAATAAAACACACAAACACACACACAGAATTTCGAGCTTTCGCAACCGGCAGCTGCTTCGTCAGGAAAGAGGGAAGGAAAAGGAAAGATGAAAGGATGTGGGTTTTAAGGGAGAGGGTATATACTCGTGCGCGCGAGTATATACCTATCCTTTTTTCCCCCTAAGGTAAGTCTTTCCGCTCCCAGGATTGGAATGACTCCTTACCCTCTCCCTTAAAACCCACATCCTTTCATCTTTCCTTTTCCTTCCCTCTTTCCTAATGAAGCAGCCGCCGGTTGCGAAAGCTCGAAATTCTGTGTGTGCGTTTGTGTGTTTTATTCATTGTGCCTATCTACCGGCGCTTTCCCGCTTGGTAAGTCTTGGAATCTTTGTTTTTAAGATATATACAAGCTCAGATAGATAACAACACAAGGAGAGGTTTCCAACTTGTATCCTGGATCTTGTCAAGCCCACTTACAGGTTTCTGGCCAATTCTCCACTTCTCAAAAAGTGTGTTCGTGGCAAAACTCAAAATCCAAATGAGTCTCTAAATTCACTCATATGGAAACGAGCATCTGCTACAGTTGTCAGAATTGCAACTTATGATGCCGTTATTGTATTTAACGATGGGAACGTTGGGAGGATGAAGGTATTAGAAAGAATGGGCTTCAAGATAGGAAATTTTACTCAAGACATCGTGAGAAAAATAGTCTCTGCAGCTGAAAAGTCAGTTGAAGGCCTAGTAAAGGAAAGAACACAGACAACAAGACACTAGAAGAGAAGCCTTGTCCGAAAGAACAGACACCATATCCATATAAGTATATAGTTCTGGCAATACCAGCCATGACCTCCTCCTTCTGTGCAGATGCACACATATTCCCCAAACTCTTACAGGACTTGGTAAGAATGTCTTCCACGAGTAATGAGTGTGTTGGGGCAGTACCCTACAAATGTAATGTGTGAACATACAAGGTGAGAATGTGGGTCTCGTGGGAGGCATGCGTGAGATAGTCCCTGCAGTCACACTATCCTCCCTGCCCTTGGTGGCTCAGATGGATAGAGCATCTGCCATGTAAGCAGGAGATCCCAGGTTCGAGTTCCGGTCGGAGCACACATTGTCACCTGTTGATATATATCAATGCCCATTAGCAGCTGAAGGTATTAATGTAATTCTAATTTTGTTCTAGACGGCTGCAGGAAAGAACACAGACAACAAGACACCAGAAGAGAAGCCTTGTCCGAAAGAACAGACACCATATCCATATAAGTATATAGTTCTGGCAATACCAGCCATGACCTCCTTCTTCTGTGCGGATGCAAACATATTCCCCAAACTTTTACAGGACTTGGTATTTCATCTGTTATTTCAGACATGACCGAAAGAACAGACACCATATCCATATAAGTATATCTTCGGAAAGATGCGCACTACAAAATTAACATATTTTTGAAAAGCCGATTTTTTTTTAAATTTTTGGTGTCCTACCTCAAGCAGTCGATAGAGTGGGGGGGGGGGGGGGGGGGGCACTATCTAATATTGCCCTGGTTTGGAAATATCGTGTAGATCCAGTGCTGATGCACAGAACGGTCCGAGTTGTAGGTGGGGAAGTGGGTAGTCTCTATGTGACTCATGCTTATGTTTAGTGATTTTGCTGTTTCCTCTTTGTTTATTGCTCTCATGCCAAATGAAAACAAAATGGATTTCTTTGGCCAGAAGCTATCAAGCCAATTAAAATTAAAATACATTTACATAATTATGGAAGGCTAAGATATGTTATTAGTTTCAGATTTTATTTTATTTGCACCTTTGTGACAGTCATGCATTAATCACCTGGCAGAACAATGAAGTTATTGTTGTCAGTTTGCTAAGGAAATTTGGCTTTTAATTAATCTTTTCCGCTGAGGCAGTCAATTTATTTGAAATAAAATGTTTAAGTCCACACTATTTGCTGCATTTCAGTTGCACATTTTCATCTTCTGGCATGCATGTTATTGCAATAATAAAGAACCAAACATAAGATAATACAGTACTGATACTCCAAGAAAATTTATATCCAAATCTGGACATACAAATGTGCACTTCAAGCCAAACAATGTGTTTTAGTATGGTTCATGAAATTCTGATGCTCTTAAAGTATCCTCTAATGTCTTGTTTCTTTTATGACATAGTGTAAGACCTTCTTATGTTTTACCCATGTGAACATAAGGGCTGCATCATCGCAAGCGCAGTGGTGCCTGTTATCTGGCGCTCTCTGGCAATTGCTGAAACGAACCTATTTCTAACTGGTTGCGGGAAAATATTGTGAATAGTTGTTTGAAAAGCATTACTTTCAAAGTAAATACTCTTTCCAGAATGAGATTTTCACTCTGCAGTGGAGTGTGTGCTGATATGCCTTAAGGCAAAGGTCCCGAGTTCGAGTCTCGGTCGGGCACACAGTTTTAATCTGCCAGGAAGTTAAATACCCTTTTACGGAAGATGAACTAAGTGCACAAATGTATGACGAATTTCTTAAGTCGCAGAGCGTTTGACTCTCATTTAAAGATAAACTCCTTGAAGACAACCATTTAGAATAATTTTGAGCCCATAAGATAAGTCAGTTATATCATTGTTAAACATTTTACTAGCACATTTGTGTGATGTATCTTAATATGTAACAAGTGCAAAAAAGATCAACATTATACGTGGAAGCTTTGCTTCTCTTCCAGATTATTAACCTTCCAGACCAATATTATATGTTAAAGCTTTTCTTTTCATGTAGCAACACTATGTTTCTTAATTTAAACTGTTAACTTTTTCTAGTTGTGTGTTTGCACTACTTACCGGTTACAGTAATGCTACTTTTGGCCGATTACATCACGTGTCGTATGCTCTGAATATCCGCTGTCATCGGATGGCGAGATCATGTGACATGAGCCAAGACTGGCTTACAAAAACACATTGCAATCTTGATTTCAATGCCTCGGAGAGTAACATTTGGTGTTTGGTGGAAATCGAATTTATACTTTCGTAATACAAAAATATGCAGTGTACATGTTGCCGCACATCAAACATTTTTCCAAAAGATGTTTTTTACCCTGAGTTCCCTTTTCCAAAATGCGGGAAAATTCTACACTGGTGTATAAAAGCATAACCACTCAAAGGCTGATAAGATTTACTGTTCCGAGGAAAAGTACACTGTCACTTAACACAGAAAAATGTGTTTTCATCTGAAAGAAAATGTATTTTTAACCGGGAAATCCAGGAAAAATCAATGATTTTTTTCCTCGTCTGCATATACAACCTGTTTTAGGTTCTAACAAGTCTCTTCTCCCTTCATTACTAATGCCCATGTGTAATTCAATCTTCCTGGCAAGTGTACCACATCATAATTTCCAGAAGTCGTCGGCTGCTTGTCAGTCCGGGAATCATACTGCATGCACTATTCAAGCTAAGAGCCAATGTTTTACATAATGTATTTACAATAGGTTTCTGTTATAAGCATCGTTATTTTTTATTCAGTTGTACAACACTGCTCTGCTGGGATATTGATGGGAAGACACCCTTGCATTTTTAATCTGCCCAAAGGCCCAGTTATTAGAGATAAGACTCAAATCGCACTCATGTACGCGGGAACTAGGGACACATAAAATACAAACGTTCATCAATGGAATGCTGACAAACAACATTGTGTTGTTTGTTCAGATAGTGATGATTGCTGTTACTATAGATACTTTTCAGGATATTGTTAGTGAAGTACTGTAGTGAACGAATGGATATGCATAGCAGCACAGTGATGTATTTGAACATTTTGTATAGGGTTCCCATCCAAACTGATTTTTCTGCTGCATTCACAATCTTTGATAAACTGTCTTGGGGTCCTTAAACAGTCCTTGGCGTTAGTGAAATGTTCTTGTTTTTCACATAATGTAAGCTGACTTGTGCTTTTTATTTGTAAACTAATCATCTGATCTGTTCTTTCAGAATAAGGACAATGTTCCCTTGCATTATTTCAATTAAAGTATGAATTTGAGGAATGTTGTCATTACACATAATTTTCCTCTCAAGTTCAACACATATTATAGATTTTTTTGTAAACTTGTAGTCTCTCCTTCAGAAATGTGATGTGTTTGTCCTTCTGTGCTTAGTTTCTAAAGCAGTGTGTATTATGTCATATATTGCATCATCATAATTGCTTCAAATACTTATAGGTATCATGTTGAAAAATGATATTGTAATATTTCCTGTATTAGTCATGAAGAAATGTAAGTTTAAATATAATATATATGTATTACATTCCTCCATCACTGATACAGGAAATGTTACAATATCATTTGCAGTATGATGTCTGTAAGCATTGGATCACTAAAATATTTCATCATTGAAGGAGAGGATGAGAATGAATTATGTTGACTGTGGCATCTTCTGTCATCATCCAGTGTCATGACGTGTGGATTTTTGCAAGTACAGTACCACCAAACGTTTCCGCTACACGCAAGAGACGCTATCCGCAAGCGACATTTGTTGTCATTTACTCTTTGATTGTTGATTTCTGTTCCACGTCCTACCTCTTGACAAGAAGCATGAATCCAAGTGTTAGATACGGAATAATTTACTGTACTCAACTTTTCTCACGCCTACACATGAGTTATTGATTGCAGTGTATTATGGTCTGTTCTGCCAGCAGGGCTTCGTTAATAAATTGTTACATCAAGCTGAGTCAAGCCTACTTTCCTTATTCAGCCTACAACCACACGCAGATGTTAAACTGTCTATCGCGATAATCCAAACCAGTACCGACAAAATGGTGACCCTGACATGATCTCCTGCATAAACAATGAATTTATGAGAAGTCCTTGCAAGAAATTGAAATGGCGGCGAATCCAACAGAGCCAACAGATACTTCTGTGGTACATCTAGCGTTGTGACTACCACCCTTCTGGCCACACAATCCATCCCTGTGGTTTGCGCAAGTTGAAGCAAATTTATTCCATGTGGGTATCACGGTCGATGCCACAAAATTCATGCTAGTGGTCAGCCAACTAGATCACCAGTACTCTGCTGAGGTTCAAGACATCATAATTAGCCCGCTGGGAACAAATAGCTATGACCGATTGAAAGCAGAACTAATTCAGCAAGTGTCCACTTCGCAAGAAGAACGAATCTGGTAGGTGCTTATCCAAGAGGTCATTGTTGTTGTTGTTGTTGTCTTCAGTCCTGAGACTGGTTTGATGTAGCTCTCCATGCTACTCTATCCTGTGCAAGCTTCATCTCCCAGTACCTACTGGAGCCTACATCCTTCTGAATCTGCTTAGTGTATTCATCTCTTGGTCTCCCTCTACGATTTTTACCCTCCACGCTGCCGCCCCAATAATAAATTGGTGATCACTTGATGTCTCAGAACATGTCCTACCAACTGATCCCTTCTTCTAGCCAAGTTGTGCCACAAGCTCCTCTTCTCCGCAATTCTATTCAATACCTCCTCATTAGTTATGTGATCTACCCATCTAATCTTCAGCATTATTCTGTAGCACCACATTTTGATAGCTTCAATTCTCTTCTTGTCTAAACTATTTATGGTCCATGTTTCACTTCCATACATGGCTACACTCCATGTTTCAGAAACAACTTCCTGACATTTAAATCTATACTCGATGTTAACAAATTTTTCTTCTTCAGAAACGCTTTCCTTGCCATTGCCAGTCTACATTTTATATCCTCTCTACTTCAACCATCATCAGTTATTTTGCTCCCCAAATAGCAAAACTCCTTTACTACATTAAGTGTCTCATTTGCTAATCCAATTCCCTCAGCATCACCTGACTTAATTCGACTACATTCTATTATCCTCATTTTGCTTTGGTTGATGTTCATCTTATACCCTCCTTTCAAGACATTGTCCATTCCGTTCAGCTGCTCTTCCAAGTCCTTTTTTGTCTTTGACAGAATGTCATCGGTGAACCTCAAAGTGTTTATTTCTTCTCCATGGATTTTAATTCCTACTCCGAACTTTTCTTCTGTTTCCTTTATTGCTTGCTCAATATACAGATTGAATAACATTGGGGATAGGCTACAACCCTGTCTCACTCCCATCCCAACCATTGCTTCCCTTTCATACCCCTCGTCTCTTATAACTGCCATAGGGTTTCTGTACAAATTATAAATAGCCTTTCTGCTTTCCCTTCTTTCTTAGAACTGGGTTTCCATCAAAGCTCTTGATATTTATTCTCCTTTCTCTAAAGGTCTCTTTAATTTCCCTGTAGGCAGTGACTACTGGACGATGACCTAACACCCCACCAGCAGTGGTTTGATACCCTAAAAGCTGCCCTAATGTGTCATGACACCCGATGGACCAAAGCACTTCCTGTGGTATTACTTGGGCTCTGAAGCACATTCAAGCCAGACCTGGATGCTTCTTCAGCCAAATTGGTTTACGGCCAAGCATTTCGCCTGCCGGGAGAATTCGTGGCTATCGACACTCTCCCGAGTCCTACAGGTGACCAGCTGGAATTTCACCACCAACTGCAACAACATGTGGCTCGCCTCCATCTGTAGCAACCTCACTGACATGGGACTCCTGCCCTGTTTGTCCATCATGACCTATCCTCCTGCACACGTCATGTTACAAACAGAAGGTGTTAAACCCTCACTCCAACCATAATATTCTGACCCACACCGTGTCATAACCAGAGGAAGCAAGACCGTTGACATCTTGATCAATGGGTAACTGACTACAGTCTCCATTGACCATGTGAAGCAACAATGCCTGACCAACCACAACTTCCACCTCACTCAACATTCACTCCCAAAACGTCGTCGCCGACACACATGCAGCCAGGGACCGCAGTTGACCCACCACCACACATGTGAAGATACGGGCGGCGTGTCAATTTTCCAGCACACTATTTGACACTCCGATTCCACCATGGGGGCTGATGCATCTTCTGTCATCATCCAACACCGTTACATGCACGGGTGTTTGCAAGTACTGTGCCGCGAAACTTTCCCGCTGGACGCCAGAGACGCTATACACAAGCGACATTTGTTCTGTTATTTACTCTTTGATTGTTGATTTCTGTTCCATGTCCTACTCCTTGGTGAGAAGTGTGAATCCGAGCGTTAGATACATAATAATTTACCATACTGAACTTTTCTCATACCTTCACACGAGTTATTGATTGCAGTGTATTATGGTCTGTTCTGCCAACAGGGCTTTGTCAATAAATTGTTACATCAAGCCAAGACAAGCCTACTTTCCATATTCAGCCTACAAGCACACGCAGATGTTAAACCATAGATCGTAGTAATTCAAACCAGTACTATAGAACTTATCACACAAAATTTAGCATTGGCCACAGAGCATTGAGTAACACTATAAGTCAAGTGAAGTCAAACAAACATAAAGTTGCTCTTCAAAATAGATTGCCAAGATTTAAAATTGATAAGTACTGGTACTTACTGAAAATGATTTCAGACATGAAAAAATAGCTTGCAATACAAGGAGCTACAAATTATTATACTAGGATGCAAAACCAGAGTATTTAATTTGATGGGCTGAACCGATGATATAATTGAATGCTGTTCCACTAGATGCTTTCAAATAAACCCATTTATCATGACTGTAACTGTGTCATATGCAATGGAATAGCTAATCAAAGACCTTAAAGATCAAAGACCTTAAAGAAGCAGAGTTCATTTAATTAATGATTGATTCTTCCAACCACACAGATTTTAAGCTTGTTAGATTTTACCATACAGATAATGTGTAGTAGGTCAAGTCTTGCAGTCAGTAAATTTTGTTTTAGGAAGTGCAGATGTCGTTGAAGATTTCAGCATTGAGGAAAACAGTAGTAGCAATTTCAGTTTACAGCAAGTATCATTTACTGCTCATACTGTGCATAGTGTGCTTCACAAAGCTCCAGACTTCTCACTAAAAAATTAGGTTTCCAACATTATCATATTAGTGCTGCACATCTTGAGAAACTAAAATCACATTCTCTTTTAATATTCTATATTGGTTTTATGCTTTTGATACTACGTAAGATAAGAGGTTAGCATTAATTATTTTCTTTATGTAGGTGAGACCATTAGAAGTAGAATATCTTATAGGAGGCCAAAATAAATGTTTGTTTTCAATTTAAATGAGTACCAGGCTCCCTACAAGATTATCGCAACTGGTTTTCATCTAAATACAGTTGAGGCCAAAGTTCACAGATCTCTGAAAGTATTTGAACTCTTGCAAAATTAACTCACAGAACTATGCAGATTTAAATTAAATAATGTTTTAAAATGATTTTATCACTTCTGCTCTTGTGCAAAGCTTTAAGAAAAGCTGATATTAAGTCTGCTGCTTAATGGTGGCCAATTACTGCCAGCCAGCGATCACTGCTTTCGTCTTCTTGATAGCTTTTTTATCATCTAGTCAAAAGAACAAAAAGAACATCAGCTAGAGTTCAACGCTACACCCAACATCTATCTAACAATAGTGACATGAGAATCAGAAACGCCAGAAGAGCGAGTAATAACTTATTTTTTTCCATATTCTGTAGTTATACAAAGATATAAATGTTCGATTTCACCTTATTCTTTACTGCGATATTGTTTATCATCATTGTTGTCTTTCCATACCATAGTATTGACATTATAGTTTTTGTACATAATTTTATATTTTTTTCACAACTGACTTTCAGTCTGGTCTGTTTGGTCTTATTCAATATTTTTATACACACTTCACATGCATTATTCTTAAACATCGCAAAAGGGACACTACAAGTAACTGAAACAGAATATGAAGAGTCTTCTAGGCCAATGCAAAATTAGATGGTTTTCTCTGTTGACAACTGGTGTAAGAGTGACTGCTGTCTTACAAGCTTTAAGTCTTACTTCCTGTCTCTAAGAGAAGCTCTCACATCCTAAAAGACTTTTTATAAACCCTCTCACCGTCATCACTCTCCAGTTCTTTTCACATCAGCTGGACATTTTCAGCAGTATTTCTTCATTGAAAGTGAGAGAGTAATTGTCACATAAGTGCCCAATGAATTAATTATATTGTTGATAAAATTACAGGCAGAGAATCTGAAAGACTTTTACACCAACTGTGAAATTACAGTTCCATATCTCTCAATAATGTGAACCATTTCCAGAACCTTTTCAACCAAAGGAGTGTTACATGGACAAGTATGCAAGAATTCTATAATTTTGTAAAATCAAGTCTCTCAAACTACGCTTTATGTGTGGGAAAACTGTTTGATGAATGTGTGTGTGGGAGTAAATACTGTAAAGATAAACTGCTGGATTGGACTAACAAACCATATATCATGGTCAGTAAAAGTTTACAGAATTTTTATTCTCATTTTGACAGTGAATGTATTTACTTAAACCATATTGGAAGTTTGGCTGAATTTTCTCTAGCAGCACATAGCTGTTGCAGGGGATGTTTCCAGTCTCACTGAAATATGCTGTTCTCAGACTTCTTACAACCCTCTTGGCAAGGATACTGAAAAATATGATGTATGTAAGAACCATAACACACCTATCTCAAAATAAATATGCTAACGGAAAGTCAATGTAAAATGTAAATAATTTAAGCAGTAAAGGTAACAACGTACTGAATAGTAAAGGTGTTGAGTCATTGGAAGTCATGTAAACAAGACCGAGTACTTTGTTAGCTTTCACATAAATCCTTTTTCAATCTATAGATAACACATACAGATGCATAATATACATGCATGTAATTGAAAAGTGTATAAGATAACTGAACACTTATGAGTAGCATGTACTCATGTTACAATAGTATGAAAAGGATAGTTGCTACTCAACATATAGCGGAGACGCTGAGTCACAGATAGGCACAACAAAAAGATTTCCCCCCCCCCCCCCCCCCCCCCCCCGCCCCCGCCCACACACACACACACACACATGATGGGAGAGGTAACTGGGTGGGGGTAATGAGGAGGAAAGGAAGAGGGATTGCAGAGTACACCAATACCTGCAGCCTATTACCCAGAACCTACTCCCCTGTATGAAAGATACCAACAATTTCCTCCACTGAATCTCCACAGTTCCTGTTCCTTTACCACATAGTGCCCTGCTCATCACTATTAATGGCTCCTCCCTTTACAATGAGATCCCTAATGCCCATGGCCTTCCTGCTCTTGAATACTAGCTTTCCCAATTTCAGGATTCCAAACCGACAACCACTTTCCTAGTTACCATGGCCAACTATATTCTCATGCACAATTACTTCTCATTTGAAGTTCTCCCCCATTTGCTTCACCTGGTCCTACTCAAGTCAAGAAGCCATCTTCCTAGATGTTGACCTCCCCTCAAAGATGGCTACATCAGTACCTCTGTCCATATCAAATATACTAACCACCGGCAATACCTCCACTTTGATGGCTGCCACCCATTCCATACTGAGAAGGCCCCTCCACACAACCTAGCCACCCATGGTCATCGTATCTGCAGTGATGAGCAGTCCCTCTTGATTATATACCTAAGGTCTCACTGAAGCCTTCACACACTATAATTATCCTCCCAACATAAACTTATCTTTCCAGTCCCCCACCACCTCCTGAAGTCTTACTGTCTGGCCACAAAGGAGCATTCGCCTTGTAGCTCAGTACCACACAGTTCTCAAGCTACTGAATTACATTCTCCACCAGGGTTTTGACTACCTCTTGTTGTGCCCTGAAACTAGAAATGTCTTGCCCACTATCCTTACCGCCCTCCCACAGTGGTATTCTGCCATCCTCCAAACCTACGCAATATACTCGTCCATCCCTACACAACCCCTGCTTCCAAACCCATACCTCATGGATCATTTCCCTGTTCCAGACCTAGATGCAAGACCTGTCCCATACATCCTCCCAACACCACCTACTCCAGTCTGATGATAAACATCACCTATCCCATCAAAGGAAGGGCTACCTGTGAAACCAGTCATGTGACCTGCAAGCTAAGCTGCAGCCACTGTGCTGCATTCTATGTGGGCATGACAACCAACATGCTGTCAGTTTGCATTAATTGCCACAGACAAACTGTGGCCAAAGAACAATTGGACCATCCAGTTGCTGAGCATGCCACCCAACATGACATTTCATTGACTGCTTCACAGCCTGTGCCATGTAGATCCTTCTACCATCACCAGCTTTTCTGAATTGCACAAGTGGTAACTCTCCTTGCAATATATCCTACATTCCTGTAACGCTCCTGGGCTCAACCTTCATTAGTCGTTTTCCTCAGCAATCTATCCCCTTCCCTGTTCCCATTCCAGCACTACACAGTCCTCTATTCCACCAGTGCACCCAGACCTTTTACTTCTCTCCTTTTTCACAGTCTCCCCCACCCCCTTTCTCTCTCCATCACCCTTGCCCACTGCCTATCCTTCTAACCACCCAGTTGCATCTAGATGCCCTACCCTCTCTCCACCTCATCCCTACACACTCCCGAGCAGCACTTCACTATCCCCCATCCCTACCCTGCTATCCCTCTCCCTCCCCACCCCACCCCTCCTCCGTACCCCCACCCAGTTACCACTCCCATCAGGGACTGCTGATGCTGCTCGTAGTCTGGCTTCAGCTGCCAGAGACTGTGGACGTGTGTGTGTGTGTGTGTGTGAGAGAGAGAGTTGCATTTATGTGTGTCTGTTGTCTATTTTTGACAAAGGCCTTGTTGGCTGAAAGCTGAGTTTGTGACAGTCTTTTTGTTGCGCTTAACTGCGATTCAGCATCTTTGCTATGTGGTGAGTAGCAACTATCCATTTCATAATATTGTTACATTACATACTGGATTTTTCACTATTAGGTACTCATGTTACATTTGTATACATCTATAGTTGTGTATGTATGTGTGTATACTATGTACAGGATTCCTACAAAAGAAGAGGTGAATTTACAGGATACAGGTGTATGTTTGCTGTTGGTATGTATACAGTTTCACCATACTTCGACATGGCCTCCATCCATTTTGAAGTTTTGTGACCATCGTTGAAGAGTGGATCTCAGCTTGTTTTGAAACATATCTTGTGAAATAGCCAACACTGTATATTGGCACCAAGCTGTTATCTATCTATCCAGATACCTTTGCTTTGTATAGTGTTAACTTCATGTAACCCAACCAAAGAAATCCAAGGGTATCAAATCAGGTGAACCTGATGGCCACAGACTTACTGAAACTCTGCCCATCCATCTGCTAGCGAGTCATTGATATAGGTACTCCTGTCCTCTGAGAGCAAAATGATCCTGTGCTCCATCCTGTTGGAATACAGTAGTGTAAGTAGTTTCCCCATCATACTTCAAACATTGATGGAAACTTGAACTATCCAACAATTAATTGGGAAAATTACAATTTTGTTAGTGGTGGGCATGATAAGACAACCTGTGAAACATTACTAAATGCCTTCTACCTAGGACAGATAGTTAGGAACCCCACTCATGATGGAAATGTATTGGATCTAATGGCAACAAATAGACCTGACCTCTTTGAGGATGTCCACATCGGAACTGGGGAACCCTACTCATGATGGAAATGTATTGGATCTAATGGCAACAAATAGACCTGACCTCTTTGAGGATGTCCACATCGGAACTGGTATCAGCGACCATGTCACATATGTGTCAACAATGTTTACCAAACTACAAAGGTCAGCTAAAACAAGAAGAAAGATATATATGTTCAGTAAACTAGGTAAAAAAATGGCAGTGTCAACTAGATAAAAAAATCAGTAGTGTCATATCTCAATAAGAAACATGAAACATTCAGTACAGGGCAGGAACATGCAGAGCAACTATGATTCAAGTTTAAAAGAATAGTCACCATGCACTGGATAGATATGTACCCAGTGAACAGTTCATAATGGGAGATAATTTACGTGGTATGATGTCTGTTCATTGTCTAGCTGCATCTATTAATTCGTCATCAGCCATGTACTGTTCCCCACGGGTCCACCCTCCACATGGTCAAACAGATGGAAGCAACAAGATGTGAGATGGTGTGGAACCACTCCATAGATTGCTGTTTTGTTTCCTGTTCAAAGTGATGAACCCATGTCTCATCACCTGTGACAATAATTGAGGAAAATTGATAGTCAGCCTTTTAACATGCAAGCAGTTCCACACAGATTGTCCTTTGTTGCTCTTTATGTTCATTCTTAGTTGGTGAGGGACCCAGCAGGCACACACCTCTGAGTACCCCAACTGGTCGAAATGTCAGCACTGCCAACAGAAACATCCAGTTAAGCAGCACATTGTTTGACTGTGATCCGTTGATCACCTCAAATGAGTGTGTCTGCACCTTCCAACATTGCATGAGTCACAGCTATGTGTGACTGACTGGCATGAGGGAGATTGGACAGGTTTGCTTGATATTATTGCAATGACAGGTACCTCTCCCAACCATTCACTGTGTTTTTGTACATTTTCATGTGACCAAACACATTCTGCCTTCCAGGATGATGAGATCACAGAGACCTTTCCCAGACAATAATGGTCCCTCCTGTGGCCTGAAGCCTTCCAATGATTGTTGCAGGGCTGTCCATGCCCATGGCCATCTATACAGGCATATGTACATACATTAATCCTTGTTCCATAGGTCATGAATACGACATTTTGTAATGATGTGGAATATGTCACTTTAACGTAAGTTTTCTTTACACACTATATTTGCAGTTACTGCTTCATATCTAAGAATTCATTTATTGAATTAAAGAAGCTGTCATTCAGTAATTCTTTTTTAATTTGCTTTTAAATGCTGGTTGGCTATCTGTCAGACTTTTAATACTATTTGGCAAATACCAAAGATTTTTGTGGCGTGCCAAAGTGAGGTTTAATCCAGAATAATGAATATCAGCCTTTCTTCTAGTGTTGTAGCTATGCACTTTGCTGTTATTTCATAAGTGAGTGTATGTATTGTGAAGGTACTGTGAATATCCTGAATTCCTTAAATAAATGTCTGCATGGTGATCTTTGGTGGGCTCCAGCTATTATTCTGATTTCAAGCTTTTGTGAAATGAATACTTTCTCTCTTAATGACGAATTGCCTCAAAATATGATGCCATATGAAAGCAGTGAATGGAAATAGTCATAGTAGGCTAATTTACTGACATGTTTATCACCAAAATTTGCAATAAACCTAATAGCATAAGTAGCTGAGCCTAACCATTTCAGCAGATCATCGATGTGTTTCTTCCAATTCCATTTCTCATCAATGCATACACCCAGAAATTTTTAGTATTCTACCTTAGCAGCAGACTTCCACTCATAGTCTATATTTATCAATGGTGTTATGCCATTTACTGTACAGAATTGTATAAACTTTGTTTTCTCAAAAATTTAGTGACAGTCCATTTGCAGAGAACCACTTAATAAATTTCAGAAAGACATTATTTGCAATTTCGTCAGCTAATTCTTGCTTCTTGGGTGTGATTACTATACTTGTATCATCAGCAAAAAGAACTAACTTTTCATCTTCATGAATGTAGAGTGGCAGATCATTAATATATATTAAGAACAATAAGGGACCCAAGACTGAACCCTGTGGAACACCATTATTGATACCTCCCCAGTTAGAGGACTCTGCTGGTTTTTGTTAACTATCTGTACTGTTACTTTCAACCTTCTGTATTCCTCCAGTTATGTATGAATTAGACCACTTGTACACTGCCCCACTCATACCACAATACTTAAGCTTATCTAGAAGAATTTCATGATTCACACAATCAAAAGCCTTTGAGAGATCACAAATTATCCCATTACTATGTTTGGTTATTCATTGCATTTGATATTTGATCAGTGAAAGCATATATAGCATTTTCTGTTGAAAAGCCTTTCTGAAAACCAAATTAACATTTTGTTAGTACTTCATTTTTACGAATATGTGATGCTACTCTTGAATACATTACTTTTTCAAGAATTTTGGATAAAGCTGTGAGAAGTGAGATTGGGCAGTAGTTGTTAGCATCAGATCTATCCCCATTTTTATGCAATGGTTTAACAATAGCATATTTTAGTCTCTCTGGAAAAATTCCTTGTTTCAGTGTGCTACTACATATGTGGCTGAGAATCCTACTTATTTGTTGGGAACAAGCTTTTAGTACTCTGTTGGAAATGCCATCAGTTCAATGTGAGTTTTCGCTTTTGAGTGAATTTATTATTTTCCTAATTTCAGTAGGAGAGGTGGGTTGAATTTCAATTTTATGAAATTGCATAGGTACTGCCTCTTCCATATACAGCCTTGCATTTTCTAATGAATAGCTGGAACCTATTTTTCTACAACACTTAAAAAATGATTATTAAAAATGTTGTCTACTTCTGACTTCTTGTTAACAAACGTTTCATTGTGTTTGATAGAAATACAGTCTTCCTGTGCCCTCAGTTGCCCTGTTTCCCTTTTCACAATATTCCAAATTGTTTTAATTTTGCTATTAGATGTGCTACTCTCAGACATAATGCACATACTTCTGGACTTTTTAATAACTTTTCTTAATACAGTGCAGTAGTTTTTACAATGTTTCATTGTTTTGGGATCATTACTCCTAGCTATAAAATACAGTTCCCTTTTCTGTTTACGAGATATTTTTATCCCTCTAGTAAGCCATGGCTTTGTACCTGGTTTCTTACAATTATATTTCACTGTTTTCTTAGGCAAACTGTTTTCAAACATACAAATGTATCATTAAATAGGTTAAATTTTAAATTAGCATCATGTTCCCTGTACACCTCATCCCAGTCTAACTGTTGCAAGCTTTCCCTAAAATTTTGAGGTGTTTTATTGTTAGTGGAACACACTATTTTGGAGGACTGTTTTGTATTACTGCATGGAGCTATATCATATACTGTAACTGTCTGTGCATCATGATCAGACAGACCATTCTTAACAGGAAAAGTTTTTATTTGATTAAATTTATCTGGGTCTATGGAAATGTTATCTATTGGTGTGCTGCTTTCCTGTACCATCCGAGTAGGAAAATCAATAGCTGATGTCAAATTGAAAGAACCAAGTAATACTTCAAGGTCAAGCTTTCTATATGACTCTCAGAAAATCTACATTGAAATTCCCACAAACAATAATTTGCTTTCCTTTGTTTCACAGGTTGCACAGCAAAGAATCCAAGTTTTTCAAAGTAGTAGAAAATTTCCCAATGGAGACCTATACATGGCTACAATTATAAAAGTGCCTCTATTTAGTTTAAAATCACATGCACATACTTCTATGTGTTGCTCTATGCAAAAATTTTTAATTTCCAAATTTTTCACACTATGACTGATTTTAACATATATGGTAACTCCTCCTCTCTCCATAGTGTCTCTACTTACATGTGCTGAAAGCTTATATCCATCTACATTTACCATTTCCATACCTGTGACTGTATCATGTTCAGACAGGCATATTACATCTATTACACAGTTTCTAAATCTTCTATACAAACAAGAAGCTCATCTACTTTGTTTTTTAATCCCCTGATATTCTGATGCAATATATTAACATAACTTTTTACTGTGCTTTTATGTGAATCTTGTGACGTACTAACATTATTTTTCACTGTACTGTTATGAGAATCTTGTGATATTTTCACATCTCTAGTACCTGCCTATCTGAACTTTTCATTAAGCTTAATTTCAATCAATTAGGATGACTGGATACAGAGCTTAGCCTAAAAAAGTGTTCCCATGAGTTTCAGTGCCTCCCCCCCCCCCTGCCCTCCCCTTAAAGATTTTGCTGTCATCCCAGCCAGTTTACCCTTCCTTCTCCTATTGAGATGCAGGCCATGTCTTGTGAAGTCCCACCTACCAATACCATCAATAGGAACCAAATCTATGCTTGACAAAGTAGCCGCCCGAAGCAGCTGATGTAGCTCCATATTGAACCTCCTGACAAAGCTGTTCAATTGGGGCCAGTCATCTTGCATGAAAGCAGGAATCAAGCCAACATTTGTATGGTTCATTGCAGATGCTATAAAGTGTGATTCATCTGAAAAATCCACCTGTAACAATTCAGTGGAAATCCAGTTGCAGTATTAGCATGGAAATTCCAGCCTCTGTCACCAATCAACACCAATCAGCAAAGAAGCATGAACCAGGTATCTGCTGCCGAGGCCCATATGCAGCAGTGTTCACTGAACTGTTGTTCAGGAAGCACTGTTGGTAGCCCCTTGATTCATCTGCATGGTCAGTTGCCCTATAGTTTCCCATCTACTCGTCCATGCACATCTCCACAGTTATTATTCAACCCTATCATTCATGGCCCGTGGCACATTGCATTCACCTCAGCATTGGTTTAGGAAGTGCCGATTTGCTTTAACCGTGGTGGCACATTAACAATCTACAAACTTAGCTATTTTGGAAATGCTTCTACTTTTGGCCCAAAAGCCAATGATCAAGTTCTATCTTGGTGTCCTATAAATTGGTCTGTTTCCACATTACGACAATGACTGCACTGTTTTCCATGTCCCCCGACACGTTTTATATACCCTTCACTGTTAGTGTTGCCACCTGCCATTCATGAGTGGTTGTTGCACACTGACATCAAACATAGGTGAGGGTCATGTTAATGTGACTGGACAATGTATGATGATGTCTTTCTCAGTGAGTTGAACTAATATAAAGTTTTCTGGTTTCCAGCCAGGTGAATTCATTGAAAAATTTCACAATTTTAATGAGCTCACCTGGCTGGAAATCCAAGAATGAAGTATTATTTCCATTTAAAGTAATTAATTGTAATTAATTTTAATGGATGCTTATAGAGCATTGTATATGAGCATATACAACAGCAGAAACCTTTAATTTACTGAGAGAAAGTAATTATATTATCATTTACACTGTACTGCTGTAGATTTCTTCTAAATTTGTCTATGGAATGCAAGTAATTGTCAAGAAGAAACATTTTCAGTTTGCTATTAAAGCTAATTTTGCTTTTAGGTTTTTAACTCATTAAGTAGTGAAGCAACTTCAGAAACAGTTTAACTAATATCATTAGTTATTATATAAATTCCACAGTAACGTTGTTAAATTAATATGAGTGCTGTATAGAAGGATTTAGTGTAGTTGAAGCACCAGGCACACACACTCCATGGAAATTTTGGTGACATCTTTCTTTGGTTGCAAAGGCCTGCTGCTCATTGACTTTCTGCAGCACGGTGCCACAAGTAATACACAGTGGTATGTGGACAATTCCCAAAAATTAAAGTGTGCTTTCAGGTTTAGATGCCCAGGAATGTTGATAGAGGCCATCATTCTGTTGCAGGATGATGCCCACGCATTTGTTCCCAAGGTTGTTTTGACTAAGCTGCATAGGTTTCTCTGAGAAGCCCTTACACATTCCCCATATAATCCCAATCTCTACCCATCTAATTTCCATATTATTGGAGCCATGAAGAAATAATTTGTGGCCATTGGTTTGCTTTGGTTGAAGAGGTGTACACCTGGGTATAATAATGGTTCCATAGGCAACCACAAGCATTTTTCCATGAAAGCATTGCCTGACATTGAGATACATGTATTGAGAGGTATGCGAATTACTTTTAAAATAATAAACGGTTTACTTACATTTTTGTATTTGTCTTATTTTCATTTGACTGCCGCTGATACAATACTAGTTTGGAGCATTGTGCCCTAGCGAATGTGCTTGATAGTTATTGATTTGCAGAAGGCCTATAGGTCATCAAAACTATAATTCTTCATTGTATGGTGCATAAATAAGTTTTAAGAAGATCATCACCTATTTATCACTGATTGCTGGATATAGACCTCTTCCAGATCTCTCCACAAAGTACTATCTTCAACTTTTCCTTTCAGAGTTTGTCCTGCTTATTTCTCTATTATCAATCCATCTTACATTAAGCTGTCCTGTGTGTTTGTTTATCAAAAGGAATCCAACACAGAATCTCCTGAGTCCCACTTCAAATATTTTACCTCACTATGCATCTTTTCATTACTCATTCAATTTTTGAACTGTTTTAGCAGTTGACGTACATGTTCTACTTGCACAAGACACCTTTCAACTTTTATTTATTTTTTAAAGTTTTCCACCAAAGTATACTTCGTACAGCAGGAGCGGTGATTTGAACCCTGAAGTAACTCCTTTTTACAATATTGCTCTTTCCACAACAAAGGCACATGAGCTGTATTTTGCTTCAGTCAACAAATGATGAGATAGGTACCGTGGAAAGATTTATACATTGGTCACTGTCATGTCATTTGTCACCTGTGTGTAGCTATTATTATTTGCCTCATCCGTCGAACAGGTGTTTTCTCCTGTAATGTGTGTTTTTCATTATGTTGTATTGGCGTGTCTTATTAATCAAGAGATTTTACATATTCTGGTGAACTCTGATACTGAATCAAAAATTACTTTGACTTCAGATGAGTTTTCTGCCAGAGGCAACTGACGATTAAGGTAGTGAGTCTGGGGAGGAGTTACAATCACTAGACATCTTTACATTCCAATTATCTCCATAACAGTGAAGGAATAGAGTTTAAAACCCCAGTTCTTAATAGTGATGATGGCTGATAGAGATAGAACAAAGGGGAGGTAGTTAACACACTGCTGCTTGGAAGAAAGGTTGCTTTGAATGTCCTGAAGAAGAGAGAAGGAGACACTTTCTGCCATGTGGATGACTCCATCATCATTGGCTTCTGATATTTTTTCTAAACTGATATGTCATTTTAAAAAAAGCAGAATTAGATGATCAAAATGAAATAAATACTAAATAAATACTAAATACTAAATGAAATAAATACTATGTTGTGGAGGATTTTGAGGCTTTGATTGTTACCATGTACACCAGAGATGTTTTTTGTGCTAATGATGTTTCCCTGGATGATCTTTTGTTGCAATCATGGTGCCCTAATTCTATCAGTGATAAAATGACAAGAGAGAGATTCAACAAACTTACCAGTTTCCTCCACTTTGATGAGAAGTTGTCCGTAGCTCACCACATCCCTGTAAACATGCTCGTTCATATTTCTGCAGTATGGAACAAGTCTGAAGGAAACTACTTACACTGTTATTGCTCTGGTGAAAATATTTGAATCGCTGATTACTTTTAAGCGAGCAGGTTTACTTAATTTGTGTCAAACAAACTTGACAAAGCAGATTTCAGTTTTGGACAGGCTTCAAATACATTTGCAATGCCTTCCCTTACATTGGTAAGGAGAAAGGCTGGGCAGATAACAAGGAAAAACTTCTTCACAGCCCATTTAGCTTGCAAAGAAACTTCATTAGAAAAACGTATCATTAGTGGAAACAATAAGCAAGATTCAGTGAGATATCCTAAATTGCATTAAGAAGAACAATGCTGACTTATATTACACCATCATCTTGAATAATACTGACAAGCCAAAAGGCACCATAACACTGTACTAAGGGAAGAAAATAAAAATGTCATTATTCTCAGCATACTGCATCCTAATAAGTAATGAGTGAAGAAGGAAACAAGGAACCATAAACTGTTACATTCTGTAAGGCCACGAAGTATTGTGTGGATGTCATCAATGAAATTATTTGTAAATACTCAACTAAGATTGCTTATAGGAGATAGATGATGCATTTATTTGACAATAGCCTAGAAATGGCAGCAGTAAATGTGTGGCTCATCAACAGTCAATTAATCTGAAGTAACATGAAGAAGAGAAAGATGTTCCTTATTCAGCAGCTAACTGAACTCACGACCAGGGACCAACAAGGAACAGTACAGCAATAAGAAATGATCAGACAGCGAAGGCTTTCAAGACCAGATGTCTTATCTGCCAATAAATCTTCTGGTCTGTGTGATTGTGATCCACAAAACATTTCCGTTCTTAACACTTCATCCCAAGCTGTGCAGGACATCTTCAGAGGTGCTTGTGGTTCCAATGAATCATGCCAACTGAAGGGTCAGACTTCTGAGTGTGACACGTGTGTTGTGAAAATGGGGCATGATACAAGTTTATTCATAATCGCCAGAGATAATCCTTGTTGGAGATAAAAGTCAGCTACTGTACTGTCATTTGTGTAAGATAAAACTTCTTTATTTATTTTGTGTGCTACTGTCCCTATATGACTAAGTATCATAGCTTCTTTTTTACTGCTAAAATTAGCCCCATGCATACATATTTCAATGGCTTCTTTATGTGGCTGTGGATAACAGTTCATCATTGCAGATAAAATTTTTGTGTCAGAAAACCTCTTCATAATTTCCTGATTGAAGAGCATGCTCTGCAGTAGCTGTATTTTCTACCAACACTAGTCAGCAAATGCTTTTATGCTCCTTCACTTATGTATTCACAGTTCTTTTGGCAGTTCCAATATAGACCTTAAAACATTTATAGGGAATTATGTACACCCAATATGCCAATAGTGGTATATTTTCACTGTTTGTCTAAAAACTGGTCTGATGTGACATTTCTGTAAAATCTTCCCTATCTGAACAGTTACTCTTTTAACAAAAGGGAAAGAAACTGTGTTCTTCCATCTCTGTGTAATTTCCTTGTCCTTTGGCTTACTGTTATTTAATCATAGAACTGTATTTACTTATTTTCATTAGTAGCAATAATCTCAAATCCAGCTTCAGATGTTTTAAATAGGTATCCAGGTGTTATGGCATGCAAATTCTCTTGGTTCTGTTGACAAGACTTCTGATGGCACTCCTTGATTGTTGTGGATGATGGTTGGAGTTCTTGCATAAATATCTGCCTGTGTGTTTGACTTTCTGAAAAACTTTATGTTCCAACCTCCCACAGTCTGTCTCATAACTAAATATCCAGGAAGAATATTCCATTCATTTCCATTTCATTTACTCATAGACCATTTAAATGGGATGATGAATTTTATGAGCAAGTTGATGGTGTTGCAGTTGGTATACCACTGAATCATGCAATCACTCATTTTTATTCAGAAAAATTTGATCAATCAGCCCTCAGATAAGCAAATAAGAAAGGTGTTTGGAAGAACTCTTTTGTTATCTAAATAATAGAAATTCAAAAGTCCAGTTGGCCATGGGGATGGAAAATGACAACTTCCCCGATGTGTTAATTATGAGACATACTGATGGAAGGTTGGAACATATAGTTTTTGAGAAAGTCACACACATGGACAGATATTTATGTGAGAATGTCAACCATCATCCACAACAAACAAATGGTGTTGTCAAAAGTCTTGTCAACAGAGCGAAAAGAATTTCCATGTCAGAACACCTGGACACCTACTTTAAAACATCTGAAACAGCTTTTGAGAAAATGTCTATTCAGGAAAAGAAGTGAGTAGAGTTCTATGACTAAATAACAGTAGGAGCAAGGATGAGGAAATAACACAATGATGGAAGAACACAGCTTGTCTCCTTTTTGCTAAAAAAGTAACTGATCAGATTGACAAGGTTTTAATGAAACATGACATCAGGCCAGTTTCTACACTAACAAAGAAAATATATCTGTAAAGGATAAACACTCTCCTCTAGCAGTGTACATCTTACTTGACTTATTTACTTTGGTCCCTATGGAGGCATAAGGCATCCAGGAGAACTGGCCATCCATCTGTGTCTTCGACAATTTCCCTCAATTTCACTCAGGTCTTGTCAACCCTTCATTTCTCCCCTTCCACCATCAACTTCTACATATCTCTAGACCTGCCTGTCTTCCTTGTTCCTTGGGGATTCCAATTTGATACCTTCTTCTCAGCTGCTCTGTCTGGCTTCCTCAATGTCTGTTGCAGTCATCTCCACTTTTCCTCACATTTCTGTTCTTGTGTAGGGATCTAGTTTGTTTTTCTTCAGAGACTCTCTCTTTTTTCCCCTCCAGATATTTATTATGCGCTGTAGACAACTATTTGTGAATCTTTGTAATGTTGACATAACCATCCTGTCTACTTTTGAGCTTTAACTATTGTAAAAGAGACAGCCTTCACATTTGTATTAAAAATAAAAATTTTAGTTTTGCATGTAATGTGTCTGTTTTTATGTATTAGTTTAAGGTTTTGGTTGTATGAAGATAGCATTTGCCTTTCTAATGTGGTGTTCCACATCTCCTCTAGTTTCATCATCTTCTCCCACCACCCTACTGGAATGAACTGACAATCTCCTTGTGCTATTCCCCTATAAACAGTAGCACTTCCATGTTTCCAGAATTTATCATGTTTCCTTTGTTTTGCTTATATTTATCTTGAGGCCAGCAACCTCTGCCTTTCTTCTTTCAGAGAATTTAATTTAGTCTTCATACCTGTCAGCCTTTGGACTAATAAAACTGTGTTGTCTGTGAACTCAAAATCCTTAAGACATTCGTGGATTCCCCATTTGATTCCTTGTCTCCTGTCTGCTATGACTTCTCATAACCGATTGAAGAACAGGTAGAAAGAGCATTGGTGGCAACATACAACCGTGCTTGACTCCTGTTGTTACCTCTGTTGATTCTGTGAGACTTTCCTTGTGGAGCACACAACATTTGTAGCCATCATATGGATTTTTGAAGATGATTAGAATCTTTTGTGACATACCATACTTCCACAACACCTGCCACAGTATTTATTTCACAAAATTGAAGGCCTTTTCAAAATCAATGAATGCCAGGTACATGGGTGACCGGCTTTCTTTGCATTGCTCTAATATGATCCTAAGAGAATTTATAAGATCAACACAATTGTGTTGTGCACAAATCAAATAAATTTTTCACTATCACATAACATGCCTTCAGGCTCGGATATGGGGCTTGGAGTTGGGAGGGGGGGGGGGGGGGGCACTGGAGTATCTGCCCTGGGTGGCAAGTACACATTGGTCTATCGATTATTCATATGATTTTGAAATGCATCCCTTTTGGTTTAGAATTCTAAGTCGATTTCTGAACAAATCATAAGTTGATTTTTGAATGCATGCATGGTGTACATGATATCTTTGCCAGAGGAATCCCTGTCACATCAAGAAATAAAAAACTTTCCCACAGAGAAAAGGGGATGGGGCTAAATGAGCTGAGCTGAATAAACCCAAATGTCTGAATACCAATTACTGTTTGTTTATTTGGTTGACTGGATGTGTGAATGATAAGTAGTGCTACAGTTATTAGAGAAATACATATATTAAGACTACCAGAGTGGAAATAAATGACTAACAGGTAAGAAAGATTACATATTATCATCTCGTGTATCCAAGAAAATGAAATTTTGTCTGAAAGTTTTTGCCAGAATGCTACACTACTAGGGGCCAATTGTACAGTCCCTAGATAGCAGCCATGTAAGTTCTGTTCTTGGAATAGCATGGAAAACACGTTGTATGACCATGTAATAATGCCTATCCAGAGAACCAGTAATTCTGGTAGAGTCAGTGAAGTTAAACAGAGAATAAGTTTTGACAATGGCAGGAACAGTTGCAGAATTAGTGATGAGAAGATTGTTTCTTAATATGAGGAAGGAAAAGAGATGGTGACATCAAATAAATTATATGAGAGAATATTACAATTTCAAATTTATATAAAAACTTTGTACTACTACTACTTTCTAATACTTGAGAAACTGGAGCTTATGAGAAAAAAGTGATACCTTTTCCTAACATAAACCTTTTTGCTTGTAATAATTCTAATAGGTATTTGATACTGGTACTTCGTGAATTGTATTCTGTCGTATTATTTATGTAAATGAGGTAGATAAAATTGACCGTTTGTACCAAAACAGTCTCACTTATTTGGCATGTGTTACAATTGCTGCAATATTAGGAAGGCCTATTTCATTTTATCTAGCAGACAGTAAAAAATAGATGTAATCAGGTAGAGAAACTACAAGACTCTTGGGTACAGTTCATATTAACAGCTTTTTCAGCATCAGTGACAATGACATTTTGATTTTTCATGTATCAAAAAGTTTGGCAAACTTTGATGAGGCAATAGATTCTGTTACAGAAAGGAGAGTATGCCATGTAAAGCTTTAGCAAGATTAAAGAAAACAAAATGCAGATACCTAAGGATTGAAGAAATGTGTACTGTCTTGCTTGTCTCTTGTCTTTACTGGTTTTATATTTCCTATATTTAATTTTATGTCAGACAAAACAAAGTCATAAGCTAATAGGCAATAAAGAGTGAAAATTTTGTAAAGAGGTTTTATTCTCTTGGTCACAAATAATCCCACCCAGTATTAATTGTGAACTTTTTGTAAGGGGGTAGGATGTCAAACCAGCCAAGTGGTGGCAGAAGAGGCACCACAGAACATTTTGATTTTCCACTGTGTTGAATACAGGTTTGATGGCTTCCATTGCAAAATGTACATGTTTGAATTCCAGAGAGTCAAATACAGTGATGTGCGATAGAAGAATGCTGGGCGAAGAGGCGTTGCTCTGCCCTTTGGCACACTTGAGACCAAATAATGTGCCTTACATTTCCTCGAACATATATGTTTAATATATCAAAATTTTCAGAAAGATGTGTGCTACAAAATGAACATATTTTTGAAAAAAACTTTTTTTTTTTTTTTTTACATCTGATCTCAAATGCTCAAGTGGGAGAGAAAGGGGGATGTCACTATCAATTTTTGTCCCCAGTTCGGAAATATTGTAGGTCCGGTGTTGCATGCCTCATACAATCAAAGATTGTGACATACGTGACTTGTCAATTTTAAGACAAATCTACTGCTAATAAATAAGGCGACAATAATTCTTTTTAAAAAAATCTATGGTTATAATTTCTATAGTGTTACATTTTATAGAGAGATTATATTATACTACACTATAGTAGCATTTATTTTAAAATATTTTTCTAGGTCTTCAGTATTTCTTAGATCTGGGTCACTTTTCCCCTTACAGGTTTTATTTACAAATTTCATGCCCATGTTGAGTGAAGTTTTTACATATAGTTTGAGACTGTGGGTATGTAGCATGTAATTCTCCCTAGATCTAGTATCATACTGCAGCAGGAAGCAGTTGTCCTCAAAAAGTTGTTGGTTTGTCTTTGTCAAAATTAGAATCTCATATTTACACATGCTTGGAATGGAGAGTAGATCTTGTTTTTTAAATAGAGGTTTGAAGTTTTGATTCTCTTTAGCTCTTTAGCTCTCACCATTGCTCAGACAGTCTTCTTTTAGCCTAAAGACTTTCAGGAGATTAGTTTTCTCAGGCCCTCAGAAAATTTGGCTACTGAAACAAAATATGCATAATATACATTTTTCTTAGCTACTAAGTCAGTGGTACTAGATAAGACCTTCATGACATACACAAGACTATTCATTCAACTAAGATCACTCCACAACATATTTATTAAACACACCAAGGAATTTGACAGCTTGCGGTTTCCAATTTTTTGTCCACATAGCTAATATCAATTGTACATTGTGGTGCTTGTTTTGTGGTGAAATGAATAATTTCTGTTTCTCTAAAGTTTTATTTCAAATTTTTATTTTTTAGTCATGCCTCCACTTCCTCAAGCATCTGTTTAATACAACAGATTAAGTCTTCATCGGTTTTACAGCAGACTATCACTGTTGAATCATCTGTGTATAGTATGGTATCTTGACTCAAACTGGCATAGCATATCATTGATGTAATACAAAAATAGTAGTGGCCCTATTATTGAGCCTTTTGGAACACTTAATTGTTGGTGTTTCAATCCAAAAAGGAATTTCTTGCCACTGTTATTAACAAGTACTCTTTGATTTCTGTTTGCTAAGTATAATGAGATCCAACAAAGAAATTTTCTTTGAAAACCATAGTTAATCAGTTTGTGAAGATGCTGATCATGGTTTACAGTGTCAAAGGCTATGCAGCTATTTCGAACATTTTTGAAGAAATTGATAACAATGAGGTATGCCTATAGTTTCCCATTTCATCTTGTTTGCTCTTTTTATGAATTGGCAGAACTTCAGCATATTTTAACAAATCTGAAAAACATCCCTCTTCAAAAGACTGGTTGATTATGAGGGAGAGTGGATGTACAACACTGTGATGTACTGATTTTATTATTCTGGTGGGAACCTCATCCCAACCCACTGAGTTTAAACTTTTTAGGGACATTATGATTTTAATAAGATCAGTGCTTGAAATGGCTGAAAATTTAAAACCCGAGCAGTTTTTCTCTGCCATACTAGGAATTGTACTTGGTAGTGAGCAGTCACCCATTTGGTTACAACTAATGAAGAAACTAAAAGGATTCACATACTGCATTGAGATCTGCAACTATCCTACCTTTATCGTTAGTTAAAAGGGACATTTTCTCTCCAGTTCACTGCCAACCTCACTTCTTATAACAGACCAAATGACTTTGGATTTATTTTTTGCACTTAAAATGAATGTATTGTTTGCAGTATGCTTTTCTAGTTTATTTACTTTGTCAAATGTATTTTGTGTGTGCTTACATCTGTAAGAAATCCAGGATTTAAATTAACTTTTGTCCATAAGCAATTTCCTCTTCTTAATGTTAGACACACTAATTCCTTTTCTTAGCCATGAACTACTTTTATGAGATTCAGTCCACACTGTTACAAAAGGGAAGCATCCATTGAATATGCTCATGAAATCTATTGAAAAGTTATTGTAGTTGTCATTTGTTGAACTGTGTTGGCTGAGCAGCCATACGGTGAGGCACAGTTTTTAATAAATGCTTCCACATTTTTTCAGCTAAAATTACTACATCTGTTTGTAGTGCTGCCTAAATTTAATTTTGATTATGATACAAGTAGCACTGCATTGTCTGATACTCCTAAACCTAAAATAAATTTTTCTTTGAGACTGGAATTAGAATTAGTACAGTATTATCATTGAAGTAGTTGCTGTAACTTTTGTACAGTGGTCAAATTTAGATTTAGTCCATTTGTAGCAATAAGATTCTTTAAATGTGAAGCAAATTTGTCATCAGTTCTTACATCTACATTGAAGTCAGCAATATAACTAGTCTCTTACACAGTTTTTCAGTTTCTTATTTATGTAACAGAGTTATAAATTTATCTAAGGACACAGAGCTTATATGGTACCCAGGAATTCAATATATACTGATGATTAACTGATCTGTTCTTTAAGCAGTCAGTTTTCAAATGAATATTTAATCCTATTTAAAATAGCTAGTGAGGACCTTACTGGACACTGACAGAAATGTAATACTATGCCAAGTGTTACAATCTGACAAATTTCCTTTTTATGAAAGGTTTACCACCAATCCATTTTTCCTCTCCTTTGGAGACCTCTCTTCAGCAAGGGATGGAGCTTTTCTGCACTACTTTCAATATCAGCTTTTAAGAGCTCAGATGCCACCTTGTCTAGGTCTGAAGCCTTTGCACTTTTTAGACTTCTCAAAGCAGTCCTAATTTCACCCACTCCAGATTTATATTTTGATCGGCTTTAACTTCCTCTGGAAAATCTTTCACCTATTGTTGGTAGTTGTCTTCAGGATTTAACAGCTCCTCGAAATGCTCCCCCCATATCTGTAGCTATGTCTCTTGGGTTACAACAATTACCCCATCTTTGCTCTTAACTGGTACTTCACATCTAAATCTCTACATTGAGAATAATTTAGTGATACTGCACAGCTCCTTTATATTTAGCTGTCCTGCTGCCTCTTCTGCTGTTTGCATCTGCTCATCTGTCCATTTTCTTTTATCTTGCCTTATGTCTGTTTTCATTGTTTTGTTTGCCACATTGTATTCTTTATGCTTTAGTCTTCTTGTTCTTGTCTTACAAAGACTTATCTTTTGTGTTAGTACTTTCCTGCAGCTAATTTAATTCCACATATAATCAAAAACCCATTCTTTTCTTTGATGTGTCTTAAATCCTAAGGTGCTCTCTTCAGCACCTACATACGAGGGTCAGTCAAAAAGTAATGCCTCCTATTTTTTTTTTCTACGTTTAATTGTCCGGAAATTTAAATGCAATTACATAGGTTGAAAACCATAACATTGAGGATCAGTTTGTCATTTTTCAATGTAATCTCCGCCCATCTCTACAGTTTTGGTCCATCTTTGAACAAGGGCATGTATCCCAGCACGGTAAAAATCACAGCTCTGCTTCCTAAGCCATTGACGCACGGATGTTTTGACGGCCTCCTCATCTTCAAAATGAATCCCACGATGAGCTTCTCTTAGTGGCCCGAACAGATGGAAGTCTGATGGTGCCAGGTCAGGGGTGTATGGGGGATGAGGCAAAACTTCCCATCCAATTTTGACAATCTCGTCAGAGGTGTGACGACTGGTGTGTGGTCTTGCATTGTCATGCAAAAGAAGAACATCTGCCATTGATTTTGTTGGGCGAACTCGCTGAAGACGTGCTTTAAGTTTTTTGAGGGTTGTGACGTATTGAACAGAATTTATTGTGCATCCCTGCTCCAAAAAATCAACCAGAATCACACCCTCTGTATCCCAGAAAGCTGTTGCCATAACTTTCCCTGCCGATCGCACAGTTTTGAATTTTTTCTTCCTCGGCGAGCTTGTGTGACTCCACTCCATTGACTGCCTCTTTGATTCGGGTTCCAAAAAATGCACCCATGTTTCGTCCCCGGTCACAATTTTTTTCAGAAACTCATCTCCCTCCAAACGGAAGCGCTGCAAGTGTTGGGAGGCTATTGTTTTCCTTGCCTCTTTATTCTGATCGGTTAACATTCTTGGAACCCACCGTGCACAAACTTTTGAGTACCCCAATTGTTTAATAATCGTGATCACACTGCCTTTACTAAGAGAAATAATGCAACACACTTCATCTGCAGTCACCCGACGGTCACCACGAATGATGTCATCAACTTGCTGAATGTTGTGTGGAGTCACTGCACTCACCGGCCTGCCGCTCCGCTTTTCGTCAGTCAACGGTGTTTGCCCTTCAGCTTCCTTACAACGACGAACCCATCGTCTAACAGTGCTGACATTCACTGTCACAACACCATACACCTTCTTCAGTCTTTCATGAATGCGTATAGGCGTTTCACCTTCTGCATTCAAGAATTCAATCACACAACGCTGTCTCAAACGAACATCGATGTCGGCCATCTTACAAACTTCTGCTGTGCTGCCACCTGTTGACACAGAAAGTTACTACTGCAGTGGATTGCAGAAGAAGGTTTGAGGAATGGCGCCAAATTCAAATTTTTCACTTAACTTAATTTTTTTAAGTAGAAAAAAAATGGGAGACATTACTTTTGCATCGCCCCAGTTCCCAAAACTCCTGAAGATAGACGTTGACTGTGGATATTGTATCACAGACACAATCCCTTTGACTGTTGAGAGATGTCACTAAACCCTCCCAAAGATGTAAACAACCATATATGAGCAGCACCTATTAGACAGAGGGGGGAGGGAGGGGGGGGGGGGGGGGGGTGTCCAACAGCCGTAGTTCCAGTCATTCCACCAGAAAGGAGGTACATGGGTCATGCTGTCTGCAATTCAATCATACCTAGATGGTCAGTACTGCAGTTTGATCTAGTCCCCAATGTTACTTTGTGCCAGGAAGGGCTCTCAACAAGGGAAGTTTCAAGGCATCTCAGAGTGAACCAAAGCAATGTTGTTTGGAAATGGAGGAGATACAGAGAAACAGGAAGTGTCAATGACATGCCTCACTGAGGCCACCCGAGGGCTAATATTGCAGTGGGTGGCTGCTACCTGTGGATTATGGTTCAGAGGAACCCTGACACCAATGCCACCATGGTGAATAGTGCATTTTGTGCAGCCACAGAACATCATGTTAACGACTCAAAACTGTGTGCCACAGGCTGTGTGATGCACAACTCCACTCCCAACATCTATGGCAAGGTCCATGTTTGCAACCGCAACACAATGCAGCAAGGTAAAGATGGGCCCAACAACATGTGGAATGGACTGTTCAGGATTGGCATCACGTTCTCTTCACTGATGAGTGTTCCATATGCCTTCAACAAGACAATCATTGGAGACATGTATGGAGGCAACCTGGTCAGGCTGAATGCCTTAGACTCACTGTCCAGTGAGTGCAGGAAGGTGGAGGTTCCCTTCTGTTTTGGGGTGACGTTATGTGGCTTGATGAACTTGTGGATAGTATGCCACGACAAATACAGGCATGCATCAGTGCAAGAGAATGTGATATTGGGTATTTAGGGGTATTGGTGTGTACAGCAATCTGGACCACCACCTCTGAAGGTCTCGCTGTATAGTGATACAACATGCAATGCGTGGTTTTCATAAGCAGAAAAAGGATGCAAATGATGCTTATGTTAATCTCTACTCCAATTTTTTGTAGAGGTTCCAGAACTCTCAGAACTGAGGTGATGCAAAACATTTTTTGTGTGTGTTGATAGTTGGCTTTAAATCTTTTACACCCTGTTTCAGTTCCTTCGTGCCTAAAGTTTTCCTGAGAGAGGAACTAGAATCTGTTTCATCGTTCAAGGGCAAGTCTTTCTTTGATATGTTGAACTTTTAACATAACCTAATCTATTTTTTTGGCCCTGTGACTTGGTTATATTTGCCACAATCTTCAATCTGAACTCAGTCAACCTAGGGGGTGGTGGATTCCCATGTCTGCTCCTCTCTTATTTCTGACATTTAGCAGAAAGTGGCAAAATTTATGGTTTACAACTATGTGATCTATTTGATTTGCAGTAATATGATCTGATGAGATGCACATTATCTTATGGCAGTTGGGATGTGGAAACAGTGTGACTCAAATGAGTAGGCCATGCTCATTGCACATATCTATCAGCAGTTCACTATTTGCATTTCAATTCCAAATTCTGTGTACACATATGATGTGTTCATACCCACCATTTTCTAAACCAGATATTGCATTCAAGTCCCCTATTAAAATTTTTATATCTCTGCAGTTAGTTTGTTAAGGACTCCATTTAGCTGTGTATAAAACACATCTTTTAATTCTCCTTGAGCCACTTCAATAGGTGTGTAGGATTGAATTACAGTGATGTTTCACACAATTTTTGTTATGTGTGTGGTTTTTATCCTTTCTGAGACTGGTATTCACTCCAGTAAACTACTTTTGCAGTTTTTATATAGGAAGAGTCCCACACCATTCCTAGTTATTGCATCTTCACTTGTCTGTCCTACATACAGCAGCACTCCTCCATTTTATGTTTGAACATCCCCAGATTCCAGCCACCTTATTTCACTTCATCCTAATACATCTAATTTGTAGTTCTCTCTCTCTTTTTTGATCTGTCTTAACCTTCCTGCCACTCACAATGTTCTTACATTACAAAATCCAATACAGGTTTTTCTTTTTATGCCAAAGGTCATAGGTTATTTATCTACAGAGATGGACTATTTTTCCCCTATATAGAGAAGCCATCAAAATATATAACTTGGGTATAATTTTAACTGTAAAGTAGAAACCACAAAAATTAGTGATACATGGGCAGTAGCTCCATAGAATCAAGAGATAAGTTTATCTTTGAGAAACAGTTGTTTCATAGTTTTGTTTTGCCGGCCGCAGTGGCCGTGCGGTTCTAGGCGCTACAGTCTGGAACCGAGCGACCGCTACGGTCGCAGGTTCGAATCCTGCCTCGGGCATGGATGTATGTGATGTCCTTAGGTTAGTTAGGTTTAACTAGTTCTAAGTTCTAGGCGACTGATGACCTCAGAAGTTAAGTCGCATAGTGCTTAGAGCCACTTGAACCATAGTTTTGTTTTATCTCTGACAGTTGCATGTAAACATCTTCCAATCTCCTTGTTCACAATATTTACATTGCTCTCAGACATCCATTGTCAACCCCAGCAGAACCAAGGACAACTCTGAAGATGTTCAGTGCAGCTCTGGATGAATGTTAGGAAGGAAATGTTTCATGGGTCACAACAATACAGCCCAGAAAGATTTAACAACAGCAAGAAAGACAATCAAACAAAGAAGAATCAAATGCTAAGCCATTTTTACCCTCCTGTTTATTTCTTTAAATTTCCATCGCCTTGTTGTTTTCTTTTGTCCTAACTATACAAATTTGTCAACTATTTTTACAGCTTAATCATTAATCTCTTTACATACTGATTCTACATCACTTTGATGTTACTATTCTTAAATAGTTAAACCTTACTATCAAACTTGCTCTGTCCAGTTCATGTATTCTTTGCTGAAGTTCTCCTGTATCTGAATCATAAATGGAATCACTGGATGTTGGAAAAGGACCCATGAGCCAGTATATTTTCCTGGCCAACAAACAGTCTTCTGCTTTGCTGGTCTATCTGAAACATTTGTAATGTTTGTATATGGATTGTTGCCAGAATGGTCTTTTCACTAAAGGCACATTATTCCAAGAAAGCTGTGTAAACAGACAACCTCCCCCCCCCCCCCCCTTCCCCTTTTTCTATAGATTAGTATAAATCTTTTTCTATATGTTGAAATTTTGTAAAGCAAAAATGTCACTTACCTAATATGTAACTTTCATTTTCAGGAGTGTTTACATTATATGGAATAATAAGTTGGGGTGAAGACTGTGGACAGCCAAATAAACCTGGTGTATACACAAATGTTGCAGCACACCGTGAGTGGATAAATCAAAAAATTGAAGAATCAATGTCCGGCAGATAAATAATTCTCTCAGTTGAGTGTTAAACTCCTTTTAACAAAGAGGCAATGTGATTAAAAACTATTGAACTTACAATGTTGTAGGTCTGTGTTTTTTAAATTGCATTTCTGTGTACAATGAACTGTCACACATAGTAGTTGTGATTTACTTATGAGTATGTTATCTAATGAAGCAATTTCTGTCCTTACAGTGAATAAAACATTGTCTGAAACTTTGTTGTCCACAAACTCTGCATAAAATTGACTTTCACTTTTAATGGTCAGATTATCTTCAACAAAAACTCTTAAATCAAAATGGACACAGCAAGGAGAAACAGAAATGTAGTATTGTAATGTGATTCCTATTAAGAGAAAACAATTTCTTCATGTTTAAGCTTTATTACAATGCTTTGTGCATGGACAGAAAACTGAGTAATTAAGAAGTACAAGTACATGATCATGTTTTTATAAAGAAATTCACAGAGTAGAGAAGTTTTGTTTCTGGAGAGAGTAAATGGAATGATCAAAGTTTAATCCATGCATATAAAAAGACAATACAAAGAAGGGCAATAAATTGTATTGGAAATAAAAAACAGATATAGTTGTAAAATGGGGCCAATTAGAGAATGTAAACAGATTAATACATTGTAGTTTCCCATTTTTTAATGTCTTAAGGAAGAAATGAATAACTAAGAACTCAGTAGAAATAAAAATGAATAACGATATAAAAGACATGGGCATACAAGAGGAACTGTAAACAAAAACAAAGTAAAGAAAACTTTATAGTCAAGTATTCTGTCAAAGGTATAAGAACTCCAATGATTTAGGGTTATTATGTGTTACCATTAGTGATGTAGCATGATATTTTCACTTTGTGAAAGTATGCCAGATTTCTCATGTGTGTTATGTTATGCCAAATAAAGTGTTTTTAAATAAATATAGCTTTTTCTCAAAAAATTCAGTTTGTAGTATGGTTTTAGGGAACAAGAAAGTCAATTTTTCATAATATGTACAATCTGAGTTCTCATAAATAAATGAAAAAACTATACAACAAGTATCTGTTGATGACCAACTTTGTGTACGAATAACAACAGAAAGGAATATTATTTTATCCAGGAAAAGTCTTTTATGATTCTGCTCAAACAGTAACATGGACTCCTCTGTGGGAAACAGTTTTCTCAATGAAATTTACTTTTCTCTCTTTTTTTATGTGTATTTTTTTTTATTCCTACAAGAAGACACAGCTCAAGATGTCACAGAAGAATGTTGAAGCAGTGATAATAGATATATAATTTTATGAATGATTTCTGAAAAATGCAAATGGAATTTCATTGTAGCAATATTCACTGAGACTTTCATTACCAACAACATAGTGGTGATCTATGTGATAAGCATTTAATTGTATCAGTTGTGAAATATTTTATCATCATCCTATAATTCACAGGAGATAGGTTATGAGACAGAAGTCTTCATTCTTCTCGTACTTATCTACCAAAAAGTATCATGAATATTAGTTGCGCAAATGTTCCTTTACAAAGGAAAACCCAGGGGAATTGCCTCAATTTAATCCTTGTACCACTGAAAAGATGAATGATATAAGTATTAGTGTCAGTGGAGTTGAGAAACAGCTGGAATCATTGAAATTGAACACCGCTCTAGGCCCAACAGAATCCCTGTCAGTCAGTACTGAATTTGCAGCTGAGTTAGGAAAAACCATGTCCAGTTCTCAGAAAATAGCACAGGTCGCACCTGCCTACCAGAAGGGTAGTAGAAGTCTTCGACAAAACTACCGTCCAATATCCTTGACATCAATTTGGTGCAGAAACTTAGAACATTTTTTGGGCTTAAATATAATGAGGTATCTTGAACAGAATCACCTCAATGCCAACCAGCATTGATTCAAAAAACACTGACCATGTGAAACTCAATTTGCACTTTCCTCATGATGTACTGAAAGCTTTGGATGAAGGCAGTCACATCAATGCAGTATTTCTTGATGTCCAAAAAGCATTTAACTCAGTACCACACCTACACTTCCTGTCGAGAGTATGATCATTTGGGGTATCAAGTGAATTTATGACTGGATTGAGGACTTTTTCGTAGGAGGGACACAGCATGTTATCTTGGACCGACAGTCATTGTCAGATGTAGAAGCAACTTCTGGTGCACCCCAGGAAAATGTGTTGGGACCTCTGCTGTTCGTGCTAATGACCTTGCTGAAAATATTAATAGTAACATCATGTTTTTTGGAGATGATGCAGTTATCTGTAATGATGTACTATAGGAAAGAAGCTGCGTAAATATTCAGTCATATCTTGATAAGATTTCAAAGTGGTGCAGAGATTGGAAACTTGCTTTAAATGTTCAGAAATTTAAAATTATGCACTTCACAAAACAAAACAAAACAATGTGGTAATATATGACTAAAATATCAATGGTCACTGTTGGAATCAGCCAACTCATACAAATACCTGGGTGTAACACTTTGTAGGGATGTGAAATGGAATGATCATATAGGTTCAGTCGCGGATAAAGCAGGTGGTAGACTTAGACTTCAGTTTATTGATAGAATACTGATGAAGTTCAATCGGTCTACAAAGGAGATTGCTTACAAATCACTCGTGTGACTGGTTCTAGAATATTACTGTAGTGTGTGGGATGCATACCAAAGATGACTAACAGGGGATATTGAACATATTCAGGGAAGGGCAGCACAAATGATCACAGGGATCTCGAGAAATTCTTTTAACAAAATTTCAAGAACCAGCTCTAAATGATGACTCTAGGATTATGTTATAATCCCCCAGGTATTGCACACATACGGATTATGAGGATAAGATCAGAATAATTACTGCAGTGCAGGGTCATTTAAACAATCATTCTTCCCATGCTCCATGTGTGAATGGAATCATTCCCAAGCTTCATAAATGAAAGGAACAGGAAGAAACCCTAATAACTGGTACAATGGGACATACTCTCTGCTATGCACCTCACAGTGATTTGCAGAGTACAGATGTAGATGTAGAAGTAGATATTAATTTGCAGTGAACCAAGTGATTTATTTTTGGTTTAAGTATTGATGAAGTTGAAAGTAAATATTCTGTTTGTCAGTTTTCACAACATCCTGTTTGATAGTATAGATTATGCTTCATAGAGAAGCTATCTGTTAAGTACTTAATAATTTGAAATCAGCTCTGTTGCGTTCTTCCCATGGTCAACAGAAATATTACATGGTCCAGACACATTAATGTTACCACTGCCTATATTTGATTTTAACTATCATTCACACACAGCAGATGGTAGCACTTGTAGACTCGTGATGGAGGGTTGCGATTGGGGCTGGGGGGGGGTTGCTTGTATAGAGCCTGTCGTGGTACATGGAAAGCAGTGCAGTTGTTATCATAATGTGAAAATGGAGTAATTTATCTGATGTCCAAAAGGGCAGGATAATCGTCTTCTAGACCTAGGATGAAGTATTTCAAAATGGCTAAGTTTGTAAACTGTTCACATGTGACTGTAGTGAAAGTATACCATGCATGGCAAAATGATGCTACCTGAAACTGGCTCCGAGGCAACCGTGGTCCGCCATGGATTGTAGATGACAGGTGTGAATGATGGCTGTGGATATGCATATGAGGAAATGGGTGCATAACTGATGAGCAGCTGACTGCCGAAATGAACCAAAGGGCTACCAACAGAAGTATCTTAAACTATCATTCAACGATCATTGCTGGAAATGGACCTCTCAGCGTGCTGCTTCTCTTGAGTAATGAAGGCTGGAATTGGCACACCAATACCACAACTGATGACCACTAAGTTGGAACAGGTGCCCTTTTCAAATGAATCACATTTTATGTTCCATTGGACAGATGACTGTCGGTGGGTGTGGTGTGAAACATCTAAAAGCAAATACCCTGCATGAATTATAGTTTGGGGAATGTTTTGCGAATGACATTGTCATTCTGGAAGGCACAATGTATCAACACAATTATTATTATATCTTTGAGGACCATGTCCACCCTTATCCTTGGCATGATGGCATCTACCAGCAGAACAATGAGATCAATGCAATGTGTCACACAGCTTGCAGTGTATGTGTGTTTTGAAGAATGTCAGGTTGAGTTTCTCATACTCCTCAGGCCATCCAAATCCTCAGATTTAAACCCAATCAGGGATGTGTGAGACCATTTTGACTGAACTGTTCATGTTATGGATCCTCAACTGAGAATGAGCAAGTCACTGGAGTCAGCACACCTCCATCTCTTTATTGGTACCTTCCAGAACCTCAATTACTCTCTTCCTGCATGTCTAGCAGTGAACTGCGCTGTAAGAGGTGGTTGTTCTGGCATTTGACATGTGATCGCATTAATGTTACTGGACAATGTATCTAATAACATCAAGGGACAATCCAGGTAATTAAGACCAAAGCTATAGCAAATTTCTGGGAAGCAATGGACTCTGACCACAATCTATTGGTTATGAACTGTAGATTAAAACTGAAGAAACTGCAAAAATGTGAGAAATTAAGGAGATGGGACCTGCATAAACTGAAAGAACCAGAGGTTGTACAGAGTTTCAGAGAGAGCATAAGGGAACAATTGACAGGAATGGAGGAAAGAAATACAGTAGAAGAAGAATGGGTAGCTCTGAGGGATGTAGTAGTGAAGGCAGCAGAGGATAAAGTAGGTACAAAGACGAGGGCTGCTAGAAATCCTTGGGTAACAGAAGAAATATTGAATTTAATTGATGAAAGGAGAAAATATAAAAATGCAGTAAATGAAGCAGGCAAAAAGGAATACAAACGTCTCAAAAATGAGATCGACAGGAAGTGCAAAATGGCTAAACAGGGATGGCTAGAGGACAAATGTAAGGATGTAGAAGCTTATCTCACTAGGGGTAAGATAGATACTGCCTACAGGAAAATTAAAGAGACCTTTGGAGAGAAGAGAACCACGTGTATGAATATCAAGAGCTCAGATGGCAGCCCAGTTCTAAGCAAAGAAGGGAAGGCAGAAAGGTGGAAGGAGTATATAGAAGGCTTATACAAGGGCGATGTACTTGAGGACAATATTATGGAAATAGAAGAGGATGTAGATGAAGACGAAATGGGAGATACGATTCTGCGTGAAGAGTTTGACAGAGCACTGAAAGACCTGAGTCGAAACAAGGCCCCCGGAGTAGACAACATTCCATTAGAACTACTGACGGCCTTGGGAGAGCCAGTCATGACAAAACTCTACCAGCTGGTGAGCAAGACGTATGAGACAGGCGAAATACCCTCAGACTTCAAGAAGAATAGAATAATTCCAATCCCAAAGAAAGCAGGTGCTGACAGATGTGAAAATTACCGAACTATCAGTTTAATAAGCCACGGCTGCAAAATACTAACGCGAATTCTTTACAGACGAATGGAAAAACTGGTAGATGCAGACCTCGGGGAGGATCAGTTTGGATTCCGCCGAAATGTTGGAACACGTGAGGCAATACTGACCTTACGACTTATCTTAGAAGAAAGATTAAGAAAAGGCAAACCTACGTTTCTAGCATTTGTAGACTTAGAGAAAGCTTTTGACAATGTTGACTGGAATACTCTTTTTCAAATTCTAAAGGTGACAGGGGTAAAATACAGGGAGCGAAAGGCTATTTATAATTTGTACAGAAACCAGATGGCAGTAATAAGAGTCGAGGGGCATGAAAGGGAAGCAGTGGTTGGGAAAGGAGTGAGACAGGGTTGTAGCCTCTCCCCGATGTTATTCAATCTGTATATTGAGCAAGCAGTAAAGGAAACAAAAGAAAAATTTGGAGTAGGTATTAAAATTCATGGAGACGAAGTAAAAACTTTGAGGTTCGCCGATGACATTGTAATTCTGTCAGAGACGGCAAAGGACTTGGAAGAGCAGTTGAACGGAATGGACAGTGTCTTGAAAGGAGGATATAAGATGAACATTAACAAAAGCAAAACGAGGATAATGGAATGTAGTCAAATTAAATCGGGTGATGCTGAGGGAATTAGATTAGGAAATGAGACACTTAAAGTAGTAAAGGAGTTTTGCTATTTAGGAAGTAAAATAACTGATGATGGTCGAAGTAGAGAGGATATAAAATGTAGACTGGCAATGGCAAGGAAAGCGTTTCTGAAGAAGAGAAATTTGTTAACATCGAATATAGATTTATGTATCAGGAAGTCGTTTCTGAAAGTATTTGTTTGGAGTGTAGCCATGTATGGAAGTGAAACATGGACGATAACTAGTTTGGACAAGAAGAGAATAGAAGCTTTCGAAATGTGGTGCTACAGAAGAATACTGAAGATAAGGTGGATAGATCACGTAACTAATGAGGAGGTATTGAATAGGATTGGGGAGAAGAGAAGTTTGTGGCACAACTTGACTAGAAGAAGGGATCGGTTGGTAGGACATGTTTTGAGGCATCAAGGGATCACAAATTTAGCATTGGAGGGCAGCGTGGAGGGTAAGAATCGTAGGGGGAGACCGAGAGATGAGTACACTAAACAGATTCAGAAGGATGTAGGTTGCAGTAGGTACTGGGAGATGAAGCAGCTTGCACAGGATAGAGTAGCATGGAGAGCTGCATCAAACCAGTCTCAGGACTGAAGACAGCAACAACAGGGTACATTTGGAGTGAGCTCACTAAACAATAAATATGTTTATGAGAGACATGGATCAGTGGCGGACGAGAAGCAGTGGCACAAAGACATACACAAGGTGACAGAAGTCATGGAATAGCAATATGTACATATACAGATGGAGCTAGTATCGTGTATTCTAGGTATAAATGGCAGTGCATTGGTGGAGCTGTCATTTATACTCAGGTGATTTATGTGAAAGGGTGTCCAATGTGATTATGGCCTCACGATGTGAATTAACAGACTTTGAATGACGAATGGTAGATGGAGCTAGATGCATGGGACATTCCATTTTATAAATCATTAGGAAATTCAATATTTTGAGATCCACAGTGTCAGAGTGGCCCAGTCAGATGACTCCTGATTTCAGTTGGTAAGAGCTGATGATAAGACTCTAGTGTGGCACAGACTGCCAGAAGCCATTGACCCAAGTTGTCAACAAGCAACTGTGAAAGCTGGTCATGGCTCCACAATGGTATGGGCTGTGTTTGTATGGAATGGACTGGGACCCCTGATCCAACTGAACTGATCTTTGGTCATGTCTGGCTACTTAGAGACCATTTGCGGCCATTCACAGTCTTCATGTTCCCAAACAATAATAGAATTTTTATGGATAACAATGTGCCATGTCACAGGCACACAATATTTTGTGATTGGTTTAAAGAACATTCTAGACAATTCACAAAATTATTTGGCCACCCAGACTGCCTGACAGACATAAGCAAGAGGTCAGTTCACACACAAAACCCTGCACTGGCAGCAATTTTGCAATTATGGACAGCTTTAGGGGCAGCAAGACTCGATATTGCTGTAGGGTACTTCAATTGACTTGTTCTGGGCAGAAGGAGGTCCAACATGATGTTAGGAGGTATCCCATGACTTTTGTCACCTCGTTGTAGTTGAGATGCTGGGGGAGAGATGAAAAGCAATATGCAAAATAGAAAATGGAATAAAAATGGGCAAAAAATGTGAAAATTTAACGAAATTAAACTGTATTATGGAGTACATGAGGAAAAGATGAAAAGCAAAAATGGAATCCTTCATGATTTCTACATGTAAAAAAATTCTCTCACATAAATCAGCAGATGATTAGAACAGAGTTCAAAGCTCCTGCTCAATCAAATGAGGGACAAAATAAAGACTGCAAAGCAGCTACACAGCTATCAAAAGTGGCTTAAAAACTGAAATCATCTTACCATAATTTTTGAACAAAGATTATTGCAATGCATGAAGTACACTCAAACAAGGTGTGTCTGAAATGCTCAGGGAAATAAGACACCAAACCAAAGCATTGGCAGATGTCATGTATCCTACCACAGAAGACTAGGTACAATGTATGTGTGCCTCATGTAGCAAGTGCTCAAAAGAGTGCCAGTGCTGCATATCCAACTCCTTATGGTATATTTGAATGCAGTTCTCTTCACACATACAGTATAGGTACTAATTTATCACAGCCAGTGGAATGTCAGATCCCTTAATCGGGCAGGTAGGTTAGAAAATTTAAAAAGGGAAATGGATAGGTTAAAGTTAGATATAGTGGGAATTAGTGAAGTTCGGTGGCAGGAGGAACAAGACTTCTGGTCAGGTGACTACAGGGTTATAAACACAAAATCAAATAGGGGTAATGCAGGAGTATGTTTAATAATGAATAGGAAAATAGGAATGCGGGTAAGCTACTACAAACAGCATAGTGAACGCATTATTGTGGCCAAGATAGATACGAAGCCCACACCTACTACAGTAGTACAAGTTTATATGCCAACTAGCTCTGCAGATGACGAAGAAATTGAAGAAATGTACGATGAAATAAAAGAAATTATTCAGATAGTGAAGGGAGATGAAAATTTAATAGTAATGGGTGACTGGAATTCGAGTGTAGGAAAAGGGAGAGAAGGAAACGTAGTAGGTGAATATGGATTGGGGCTAAGAAATGAAAGAGGAAGCCACCTAGTAGAATTTTGTACAGAGCACAACTTAATCATAGGTAACATTTGGTTTAAGAATCATGAAAGAAGGTTGTATATGTGGAAGAACCCTGGGGTATACTAAAAGGTATCAGATAGATTATATAATGGTAAGACAGAGATTTAGGAACCAGGTTTTCAATTGTAAGACATTTCCAGGGGCAGATGTGGACTCTGACCACAACCTATTGGTTATGACCTGTAGATTAAAACTGAAGAAACTGCAAAAATGTGGGAAATTAAGGAGATGGGACCTGGATAAACTGAAAGAACCAGAGGTTGTACAGAGTTTCAGGGAGAGCATAAGGGAACAATTGACAGGAATAGGGGAAAGAAATACAGTAGAAGAAGAATGGGTAGCTCTGAGGGATGAAGTAGTGAGGGCAGCAGAGGATAAAGTAGGTAAAAAGACGAGGGCTGCTAGAAATCCTTGGGTAACAGAAGAAATATTGAATTTAATTGATGAAAGGAGAAAATATAAAAATGTAGTAAATGAAGCAGGCAAAAAGGAATACAAACGTCTCAAAAATGAGATTGACAGGAAGTGCAAAATGGCTAAACAGGGATGGCTAGAGGACAAATGTAAGGATGTAGAAGCTTATCTCACTAGGGGTAAGATAGATACTGCCTACAGGAAAATTAAAGAGACCTTTGGAGAGAAGAGAACCACGTGTATGAATATCAAGAGCTCAGATGGCAACCCAGTTCTAAGCAAAGAAGGGAAGGCAGAAAGGTGGAAGGAGTATATAGAAGGTTTATACAAGGGTGATGTACTTGAGGACAATATTATGGAAATGGAAGAGGATGTAGATGAAGACGAAATGTGAGATACGATACTGCATGAAGAGTTTGACAGAGCACTGAAAGACCTGAGTTGAAACAAGGCCCCCGGAGTAGACAACATTCCATTAGAACTACTGACGGCCTTGGGAGAGCCAGTCATGACAAAACTCTACCAGCTGGTGAGCAAGATGTATGAGACAGGCGAAATACCCTCAGACTTCAAGAAGAAGATAATAATTCCAATCCCAAAGAAAGCAGGTGCTGACAGATGTGAAAATTACCGAACTATCAGTTTAATAAGTCACAGCTGCAAAATACTAATGCGAATTCTTTACAGACGAATGGAAAAACTGGTAGATGCGGACCTCGGGGAGGATCAGTATGGATTCCGTCGAAATGTTGGAACACGTGAGGCAATACTGACCTTACGACTTATCTTAGAAGAAAGATTAAGAAAAGGCAAACCTACGTTTCTAGCATTTGTAGACTTAGAGAAAGCTTTTGACAATGTTGACTGGAATACTCTTTTTCAAATTCTAAAGGTGGCAGGGGTAAAATACAGGGAGCGAAAGGCTATTTACAATTTGTATAGAAACCAGATGGCAGTCATAAGAGTCGAGGGGCATGAAAGGGAAGCAGTGGTTGGGAAAGGAGTGAGACAGGGTTGTAGCCTCTCCCCGATGTTATTCAATCTGTATATTGAGCAAGCAGTAAAGGAAACAAAAGAAAAATTTGGAGTAGGTATTAAAATTCATGGAGACGAAGTAAAAACTTTGAGGTTCGCCGATGACATTGTAGTTCTCTCAGAGACAGCAAAGGTCCTGGAAGAGCAGCTGAACGGAATGGACAGTGTCTTGAAAGGAGGATATAAGGTGAACATCAACAAAAGCAAAACGAGGATAATGGAATGCCGTCAAATTAAATCGGGTGATGCTGAGGGAATTAGATTAGGAAATGAGACACTTAAAGTAGTAAAGGAGTTTTGCTATTTAGGAAGTAAAATAACTGATGATGGTCGAAGTAGAGAGGATATAAAATGAAGAAGAGAAATTTGTTAACATCGAATATAGATTTAAGTGTCAGGAAGTCATTTCTGAAAATATTTGTTTGGAGTGTAGCCATATATGGAAGTGAAACATGGACGATAACTAGTTTGGACAAGAAGAGAATAGAAGCTTTCGAAATGTGGTGCTACAGAAGAATACTGAAGATAAGGTGGATAGATCATGTAACTAATGAGGAGGTATTGAATAGGATTGGGGAGAAGAGAAGTTTGTGGCACAACTTGACTAGAAGAAGGGATCGGTTGGTAGGACATGTTTTGAGGCATCAAGGGATCACAAATTTAACATTGGAGGGCAGTGTGGAGGGTAAAAATCGTAGAGGGAGACCGAGAGATGAGTACACTAAGCAGATTCAGAAGGATGTAGGTTGTAGTAGGTACTGGGAGATGAAGCAGCTTGCACAGGATAGAGTAGCATCGAGAGCTGCATCAAACCAGTCTCAGGACTGAAGACAACAACAACAACAACAACAGTGGGAAGGGTTGTATAGCAGGTTCTTTTGGCACCTTCAGTGACTGAAAAGGAGATATTTTTTGTGGGGGTGGGGATTTCATGACTGCGAGTTATGACACATGGCTCAGCTTCTTCTGAGCCAAGAAAAATAAAAAGAAAAGCTCCTACTTTATGCTGATAGCCAAGGAAAAAGCCTCTCTGTTCCCTTCGCAAAAATATGAACCAAGCTTACCTTGTGCTTGCTAAGTTCAAGGCTGGAGGCACATTCAGTTCTGTGGTACAGAAATTAACCATAGGAACAAACAAACTGAAAAAAACACAATTGTATTGTGATTATAGGTGGAACAAATGATGTATACAGAAATGAAAGCAAGTCAGCACTGTGAAGTTACAGAAAACTCTTGTCACAATTACACTACACCAATGTCATCATAACAAATGTGTGAGTAGAATATGAACCCAGAGTGGTCCTGTGTTAATAGGGAAATAGAGAATTACAATTAAATGCTACAAAAACTAAATACACTGTCTAAGGCTAGGCGATATGTCCTGAGACATACACAAGGTTAGACTGGCTGGCTGAGCGAGAGGCAGGCACTTAAGTACTCTATTGGGGATGCCGCTATTGACTGCTGCAACCACGTGTTCCACTGTGGCACCCTCACTCTAAATGCGAGCTAGGAGGCAAGCACCGCCACAGCTTACTGGTGCAGACACCTCGAGGGTACTTCGATGTCCAAGACCTCTGACGACGATTCAAATTCCATGGCGCACTGTACCAGAAAGCTTTTTTAGAGAAAAGAAACATTACAGCAGTGATTAACCAGGCAAAAAATAAGTGTGTGAACCAGATGTATGTAATATAATCGCAGTATAAAAGATAAGTACAGCACTGAAGAAGATCTTGGTTGTACTCTCACAGAATACTGCACCTTCCACAGCCATATAAACAGAGATGAAACAGGCATCAGTTAGGATGATACACCTGAATGTGCAGTATCCTAGAAAAAAGGCACTGTATACTACAGGTATCACTACACACCCAGCGTGGACTACACACAAAGAGGAAAGGTAAATTATGGTTATTGAATGAAATAAAAGGTCTCTGTGCCCTATTCACCAATGGGATCACTTGTCATATTTGTTAGTATTAAGTGAACATGATATAAAATGTAATGAAATTAGCTACTATAAACTAGATAGTTCTGTTTTGGCAAACAGTTACTGTAGACAGCGGTATAAGGGTGGCAGTTTGACAATCTTTGTCAGTGTACATATTATGAATAAGAAACTTGCACTTATTGAGAAGTACAGTGAAGAGGGAACATAAGAAGTGAGTGGTATTGCAATTCAACTAAAAGATCATGGAGTTGATGTAATAAAACATAAAGTAATACAAATATAGAGACCACATAGTGCAAATGTAATCCTTTTTGCAACAGTTTCACTACTATAATCAGACATACTGGTCCCAATGACCTTACTGTAATTGGAGACCTTAACATTTATGCAAACACCAGCAACATCGCTAATATAAAACTTGAAGACATTAACATCATACAATCTTAGAAATATAGTTTTCATGTACACCAGGGTCTCAGCTTCTAGTTCTATTAGGATAGATTCTGCAAAAACAAACAAAATTGCTGAAAACACTGATAATTAGAAAAAAAACTTTGAATAACAGTAACACCAACCCTCTGAAACAAACTGAGGAGAGATGGGATACAGTCTATCATATGGAAGTGTCAAAAACAAATGGGATGAATTTTACACTATTCTACTGAGACACTTTTATTCCTGCAGCAGCCCCTTTAAAGAAATGCAGACAAGGCCAACACATTCTCAGAGTGGAAGAACTGACAAACTCAGACTTACAGTCAACCTTGGTAAACTTAGGCAGTATATTCCCGACCTAGATGTCTTGTACAAATCAATGAGACTGCACATTTTCAGACAAAATGTAGCATAGCTAAAAACTTTAAAGCAGAACTTTTACAACTTAGAAAACTAATCCATGATAATGAAATATCATATTCCACTAATGTAAGCAAGGCCTTCTGGAAACTGATCAGTAAGTTTTGTGAAACCTCCACAACTAGAACTAACAAACCCTTATGCATTATACCAGATAGTAATATTATAAAAAAACCCAAATGTAGTATGTAATCTTTTTAATAAATTTGTTGTATCACCAACAGGAAATCCAACACACATTATAGACATGCACGGAGAGGCACCAAATCATATCACTGAAATAATGTATTCTGAATCTGATGAGTTTCATCAAAATGAAATAAGCAACATAATCCTGACATTAAAGAACAGCTGGATGGGATGGTATGTTAAGTTCTACAGTTACAAAATGCATGAAAGAAATAGTTAAACTGCTAACTTACCTCATAAACTGTAGTATTAAGGAAAATACTTATCCTATGAGTCTAAAAATAAGCACTAGTGAATCAGTGCATAAGAAGTGAAGTAAGGTCCTCGAAATAGTTATCCATTCTCAGCTCTCTGCTTATTTTACAAAAACAAATTTTTAAGAAAAACACAGCATGGCTTCAGAAAATATCGCTGCATGAAAATTGCAGCTACTGAAGTCTCCATAAACTGTACATTGTTCTAGATGAAGGAATGGAAACAACAGACATATTCTTAGATCTTTCCAAAGCCTTTGCCTCAGTTACATAATGGTTGCTCATTAAGAAATTGAGAGTGTACTACATCAAAGACTCATTTATGCAGTTAATGTATATATACTTCACAAATTGTAAGCCATATACTAAACTTCCATGCAAATTTGTGAATTAGGTCAGGAAGATACAGTAATCCAGAGGCCACTTAGGGACCAATCCTTGATGCCTTCCTCTTTGTGGTTTATGTCAATGACATGATACAATCCTTGAACTCACATCTAATAAGCTATTCTCATTACAGCTCTCTCTTATTTTATGAGAAAAACTTTGAGGCATTACAGTCAGTTGCAAATATGGGTGTAATGGAAATAACCAGATATTTTTTAGACCAAGGGCTAAACACAAACATCAGGAAACTCCAGCTGCAAGGGTTGTCCAGAAAGCAATGCACCACTTTTTTTTTCTCAGGAAAAAACAATCCTATGAATGAGAAACGCTACATATATATTATTTGAAGCCCCCTGAGTGAGTGCACCAAGTTTCCATCACTTCCAGCAGATAGCATAGCTGCAGGACAGTTTCAAAATGGTGTCTGTATGTGATATACATTACAAGCAATGTGCCACCATTGAATTTTTCACTGCAGAGAAAGAAACTGTGGGAATATTCACAAACACTTGTGCAAAGTCTGTGAAGCATCTGCTGTTGACAGAAGTACAGTTAGTTGTTGATCACAGAGGGTGTGGTCATCAGAAGGCAGTGCAGCAGTTGGGGAGACCATCCATGGCTGTCACAGCTGACAAGTTGCAGTGAGCTGATGTTTTCATTCACAAGGACAATTTGGCAGTTGCTGCTGCATCTGTTAATCAGCAAAGGAAGTTTACACAATGAAGCATTGGCTCCACCACCAGGACAAGGACTGGTACCGACAGCGCATACATACGCTTGTTTTGTGCAGGAGGGAGGCCATAGAATGGGATAGAGATCACATGGAAACATAGGGTGTGTAGAGAAACACTACTCTTTTGTGTGTATATTTCTCATGAACTTCAATAAAGAATTGTTGAAGGAAAGAATGCAGTACATTACTTTCTGGTCAGCCCTCGTACTAACATTTGAGACAATTGATTCCCATGAGGTTGAAACACACAGTAGGTGCAGTACTACACAGTGGAAACAGATAACATTACATTTCTTAATGTCTTCCTTGACAAAAATCTTCCTTGGGTGTACCGCATTAATTCTGTATGTGAGAAAAATATAATGGAACAATTATCCATTTCTTGTTATGTTGTTGTTGTTGTTGTTGTTGTTGTTGTTGTGGTCTTCAGTCCTGAGACTGGTTTGATGCAGCTCTCCATGCTACTCTATCCTGTGCAAGCTTCTTCATCTCCCAGTACTTACTGCAACCTACATTCTTCTGAATTTGCTTAGTGTATTCATCTCTTGGTCTCCCTCTACGATTTTTACCCTCCATGCTGCCCTCCAATGCTAAATTTGTGATCCCCTGATGCCTCAGAACATGTCCTACCAACCGGTCCCTTCTTATCAAGTTGTGCCACAAATTCCTCTTCTCCCAATTCTATTCAATAACTCCTCATTAGTTATGTGATCTACTCATCTAATCTTCAGCATTCTTCTGTAGCACCACATTTTGAAAGCTTCTATTCTCTTTTTGTGTAAACTATTTAGCATCCACCTTTCACTTCCCTACATGGCTACTCTCCATACAAATACCTTAAGAAAAGATGTTAACAAATTTATCTTCTTTAGAAACACTTTCCTTGCCATTACCAATCTACATTTTATATCCTCTCTACTTCGACCATAATCAGTTATTTTGCTCCCCAAATAGCAAAACTCATTTACTACTTTAAGCATCTCATTTCCTAATCTAATACCGTCAGCATCACCTGATTTAATTCAACAACATTCCATTATCCTCGTTTTGCTTTTGTTGATGTTGATCTTATGCCCTCCTTTCAAGACACTATCCATTCTGTTAAACTACTCTTGCAAGTTGTTTTCTGTCTCTGACAGAATTACAATATCATCGGCGAACCTCAAAGTTCTTATTTCTTCTCCAAGGATTTCAATACCTACACCGAATTTTCTTTTGTTTCCTTTACTGCTTGCTCAATATACAGATTGAATAACATTGGGGAGAGGCTACAACCCTGTCTCACTCCCTTCCCAACCACTGCTTCCCTTTCATGCCCCTCGAGTCTTCTAACTGCCATCTGGTTTCTGTACAAATTGAAAATAGCCTTACGCTCCCTATATTTTATCCCTGCCACCTTTAGAATTTGAAAGAGAGTACTTCAGTCATCATTGTTTAAAGCTTTCTCTAAGCCTACAAATGCTAGAAACATAGGTTTGCCTTTCCTTAATCTTTCTTCTAAGATAAGTCGTAAGGTCAGTATTGCCTCACGTGTCCCAACATTTCTACGGAATCCAAACTGATCTTCCCCGAGGTCGGCTTCTATCAGTTTTTTCATTCGTCTGTAAAGAATTCGTGTTAGTGTTTTGCAGTTATGATTTATTAAACTAATAGTTCGGTAATTTTCATATCTGTCAACACCTGCTTTCTTTGGGGTTGGAATTATTATATTCTTCTTGAAATCTGAGGGTATTTCGCCTCTCTCATACATCTTGCTCACCAGATGGTAGAGTTTTGTCAGGACTGGCTCTCCCAAGGCCGTCAGTATTTCTAATGGAATGTTGTCTACTCCCGGGGCCTTGTTTTGACTAAGGTCTTTCAGTGCTCTGTCAACTCTTCACGCATTATTGTATCTCCCATTTCATCTTCATCTAAATCCTCTTACATTTCGATAATATTGTCCTCAAGTACATCGCCCTTGTGTAGACTCTCTATATACTCCTTCCACCTTTCTGCTTTCCCTTCTTTCTAAGAACTGGGTTTCCATCTGAGCTCTTGATATTCATACAAGTGGTTTCTTTTCTCCAAAGGTCTCTTTAATTTTCCTGTAGGCAGTACCTATCTTACCCCTAGTGATATACGTCTCTACATCCTTACATTTGTCCTCTAGCCATCCCTGCTTTGCCATTTTGCACTTCCTATTGATCTCATTTTGGAGACGTTTGTGTTCCTTTATGCCTTCTTCATTTACTGCAATTTTATATTTTCTCCTTTCATCAATTAAATTCAATATTTCTTCTGTTACCCAAGGATTTGTACTAGCCCTTGTCTTTTTACCTACTTGATCCTCTGCTGACTTCACCACTTCATCCCTCAGAGCTACCCATTCTTCTTCTACTGTATTTCTTTCCCCCATTCCTGTCAATTGTTCCCTTATGCTCTCCCTGAAACTCTGTACAATGTCTGGTTTAGTCAGTTCGTCCATGTTCCATCTCCTCAATTTACCACCTTTTTGCAGTTTCTTCAGTTTTAATCTACAGTTCATAACCAATAGATTGTGGTCAGAGTCCACATCTGCCCCTGGAAATGTCTCACAATTTAAAACCTGGCTCCTAAATCTTTGTCTTACCATTATACACTCCTGGAAATTGAAATAAGAACACCGTGAATTCATTGTCCCAGGAAGGGGAAACTTTATTGACACATTCCTGGGGTCAGATACGTCACATGATCACACTGACAGAACCACATGCACATAGACCCAGGCAACAGAGCATGCACAATGTCGGCACTAGTACAGTGTATATCCACCTTTCGCAGCAATGCAGGCTGCTATTCTCCCATGGAGACGCTCGTAGAGATGCTGGATGTAGTCCTGTGGAACGGCTTGCCATGCCATTTCCACCTGGCGCCTCAGTTGGACCAGCGTTCGTGCTGGACGTGCAGACCGCGTGAGACGACGCTTCATCCAGTGCTAAACATGCTCAATGGGGGACAGATCCGGAGTTCTTGCTGGCCAGGGTAGTTGACTTACACCTTCTAGAGCACGTTGGGTGGCACGGGATACATGCGGACGTGCATTGTTCTGTTGGAACAGCAAGTTCCCTTGCCGGTCTAGGAATGGTAGAACGATGGGTTCGATGACGGTTTGGATGTACCGTGCACTATTCAGTGTCCTCTCGACGATCACCAGAGGTGTACGGCCAGTGTAGGAGATTGCTCCCCACATCATGATGCCGGGTGTTGGCCCTGTGTGCCTCGGTCGTATGCAGTCCTGATTGTGGCGCTCACCTGCACGGCGCCAAACACGCATACGACCATCATTGGCACCAAGGCAGAAGCGACTCTCATCGGTGAAGACGACACGTCTCCATTCGTCCCTCCATTCACGCCTGTCGCGACACCACTGGAGGCGGGCTGCACGATGTTGTGGCGTGAGCAGAAGACGGCCTAACGGTGTGCGGGACCGTAGCCCATGTTCATGGAGACTGTTGCGAATGGTCCTCGCCGATACCCCAGGAGCAACAGTGTTCCTAATTTGCTGGGAAGTGGCGGTGCGGTCCCCTACGGCACTGCGTAGGAACCTACGGTCTTGGCGTGCATCCGTGCGTCGCTGCGGTCCGATCCCAGGTCGACGGGCACATGCACCTTCCGCCGACCACTGGCGACAACATCGATGTACTGTGGAGACCTCAAGCCCCACGTGTTGAGCAATTCGGCGGTACATCTACTCGGCCTCCCGCATGCCCACTATACGCCCTCGCTCAAAGTCCGTCAACTGCACATACGGTTCACGTCCACACTGTCGCGGCATGCTACCAGTGTTAAAGACTGCGATGGAGCTCTGTATGCCACGGCAAACTGGCTGACACTGACGGCGGCGGTGCACAAATGCTGCGCAGCTAGCGCCATTCGACGGCCAACACTGCGGTTCCTGGTGTGTCCACTGTGCCGTGCGTGTGATCATTGCTTGTACAGCCCTCTCGCAGTGTCCGGAGCAAGTATGGTGGGTCTGACACACCGGTGTCAATGTGTTCTTTTTTCCATTTCCAGGAGTGTATAATCTATCTGATACCTTCTAGTATCTCCAGGATCCTTCCATGTATACAACCTTCTTTTATGATTCTTGAACCAAGTATTAGCTACAATTAAGTTATGCTCTGTGCAAAATTCTACCAGATGGCTTCCTCTTTCTTTTCTCTCCTCCAAACCATATTCACCTACTATGTTTCCTTCTCTCCTTTTTCCTACTCTCTAATTCCAGTCACCCATGACTATTAAATTTTCGTCTCCCTTCACTACCCGAATAATTTCTTTTATCTCATCATACATTTCATCAATTTCTTCATCATCTGCAGAGCTAGTTGGCATATAAACTTGTACTACTGCAGTAGGACGGAGTTTGCGTCTATCTTGGCCACAATAATGTGTTCACTGTGCTGTTTGTAGTAGTTTACCCACACTCCTATTTTTTTATTCATTATTAAACCTACTCCTGCATTACCCCTATTTGATTTTGTATTTATAACCCTGTATTCACCTGACCAAAAGTCTTGTTCCTCCTGCTACCGAACTTCACTAATTACCACTATATCTAACTTTCCCTTTTTAAATTTTCTAACCTACCTGCCCAATTAAGGGATCTGTCATTCCTCGCTCTGATCCGTAGAATGGCAGTTTTCTTTCTCCTGATAACGAAGTCCTCTTGAGTAGTCCCTGCCTGGAGATCCGAATGGGGGACTATTTTACCTCCGGAATATTTTACCCAAGAGGATGCCATCACAATTTAATCATACAGTAAAGCTGCATACCCTTGGGAAAAATTATGGCTGTAGTTTCCCCTTGCTTTCAGCCATTCACAGTACCAGCACAGCAAGGCCGTTTCGGTTAGTGTTACATGGCCAGATCAGTGAGTAATCCAGACTGTTGCCCCTGCAGCTACTGAAAAGGCTGCTGCCCCTCTTGAGGAACCACACATTTGTCTAGTCTCTCAACAGATACCCCTGCGTTGTGGTTGCACCCACGGTATGGCTATCTGTATCACTGAGGCATGCAAGCCTCCTCACCAACGGTACGGTCCATGGTTCATGGAGGGAGGATAAGTATGGTATTTAACTTTGGTCCTGTGTGTCAGACCTGCACTTGAGTAGAGTATTAGTATCAGAGAAGAGATTAATTAAGTCAATGCATGGATTAAGATCCATAGAGTCCTGTCATGAAATCTTTGCCCTACATAAACATTTAACAATATAGTTCTTATGCAGTATCTGTAAAAACTTATTGTATTTTTGGTGAGTAGTGAAAACAAAGCAAATAAGTGCAGTGACATGCATAATTGTGACAGTAGAAGTAAGGATGTCAGTCAGAGGACAGAATTAAAAATAGCTGGCAGTAGTCCTTATATTAATTACTGTGAGTTCTAAGCTACATCTCTTCTGTCACAACATGTAATATATTTAGAATACTAAGATGAATAAATGTACCACTACTATATGTATTATTTATATCAATTTATTGCTCAACCTCATTATGACATTTGCTAAAGTCATCAGCTTGATTGCTACATGCAAAAAAAAGTCAATAAATAAATGTTCCTTTTGGTCAAGCCTGAACTGAAATTATGTTTAATGGTTGCAGATAGAACCAATTTTCAGCAAACCAATGAGCAGCGCTTTGCCACAAACATTATGTAACACTAAACAAATTTGCTGTGGATACTTTTGTTATGACCCTTTAAGTTTATAAAAATGGTATCACATTCAGACCATATGCTTTTAAGTAGCATAAAAAATTCAAAGATGGCTAGGAAAATGGCAATAACAGTGCTCTTTGTCCCTGGTATTGACCAAGCCAATGAAAATGTTGTTAGAGTGTGAGAACTTTTAATTAAAACTCTGTTCATTGATTTTTGACTAATGATTTGCAAATGTCAAAGGTATATGTAAAATTACTTGCAGATGTTTTTTCAGATGAACTAATGGAACACTGTGCATTGTTTTGTCATTGTCTGTCAGGATATCTGGCGAAAAATCAAAATTTTATGGACAGAGTGATAACCAGTGTGTATCATCATCTTTGACACAAATAGTGTGCTTCACAAGGAGTTTACACCCGTCTGAGAAACAATAAATGTGAAATTTTATGAAGAAGTGCTTGAACATTTGAGGATTAGGGTCTTTTTTGTCTGAAGGAAGTTTCTGATTGCATCATAACTATAAACCCATACAACGCACCCATCACGTTTAGATAACTGTATGTGAAACATTGGTCAAAGAGAATGTGGCAGCACTAGTCTAATCATCCTACAACCCAGATCTGACTCTTACAACTTTTTATAATTCCACCCAATCAAAAGGCCATTGTATTGGGGTGGCTGATGTGGCCCACATATTTTTGACAAGGTTTTGATCAGTTAAGTAGTTAATGACTTCCAGAAGGCAAAAGTGTTCGCATCACTGCAATAACACAAATATATATAAGATTCCATGACTTACCAAGCGGGAAAGCGCTGGTAGATAGGCACAATAAAAAAACACACAAACACACACACAAAATTTCGAGCTTTCGCAACCCACAGTTGCTTCGTCAGGAAAGAGGGAAGGAGAAGGAAAGATAAAAGGATGTGGGTTTTACCCTCTCCCTTAAAATAAGGATCACCCTGTGGCTAAACATGCCTTGGTGCATGGCCAGCACATCTTGGCACAGTGTTACACCATCCAGGTTATCTGGATACTTCCCACCAACACCAACCTATCCTAACTCCGGAGATGGGAACTTGCCCTTCAGTATATCCTCTCTTTTCGATATCCGCCAGGCCTCAACTTCCGCTAATTTCAAGTTGCCGCCGCTCATACCTCACCTGTCTTTCAACAACTTCTTTGCCTCTGTACTTCCGCCTCGACTGACATCTCTGCCTGAACTCTTTGCCTTTACAAATGTCTGCTTGTGTCTGTGTATGTGCAGATGGATATGTGTGTGCATGCGCGCGAGTGTACACCTGTCCTTTTTTCCCCCTAAGGTAAGTCTTTCCGCTCCCGGGATTGGAATGACTCCTTATCCTCTCCCTTAAAACCCACATCCTTTCGTCTTTCGCTCTTCATCCCTCTTTCCTGAAGAAGCAACCGTCGGTTGCGAAAGCTAGAAATGTTGTGTGTGTTTGTGTGTTTTATTTATTGTGCCTGTCTACCAGCGCTTTCTCCCTTGGTAAGTCTTGGAATGTTTGTTTTTATAAATATATTGGGGTTTGCCCAACAAGTAAAAACAAACACGCACACACACGCATTCTGATGTATATTCTCTGCACAGTGGATGCTATGACCATTGTTTACCTGTTGAGTAGGTAGTATAAGTTGCATTGGATGAAAGAGTCACAAAGTGACAACTATCACTCATTCGGTAACAACATCCAGGAATTATTCATGTCAAGATACGAAGTTCTGGCCTTACTGTCACCTGCTCATCCACTCCTACCAGGACACTTATTGAAAAATGCGGTATGGCGAAGGAGTACCTGGATATAACATTTTACTGTTATTTCATCTGGATATTGCACATTATTGATGTATTCATGAATGCTGCAGACTGATTATGAGGAGTGTAGCCAGCAGTCAGTTCAACACAAAGATAAAGACTGAGCTACACTACATACTGCTGTGCATCACTCGATAATATGTATCAGTAGTAGAGGAGAAAGTTGACAAAAAAGCTCTTTGATACTAAAATTCACACTCCCATCTGTCATGGAAGTTCCCTAGCTGATGGTGTCCAGCTCCTGAAAGAAAAGTCCCAAGAGCCTTTCTTTGGAGGGGGGGGGGGGGGGGGTTAAATAAAAAAAATGCAATTCTATCATAATAATGAATTTATCATAGGGTTGTGTTTATGACAATAGTATTCAAAATCCAGTCAAGAAGACAGCTTCATTTAGTACACTCATGCTTTCTGTCAATTAATTCAAATGGTAAGAAAATAAAGAGTCTAGGCAAGTGACATACTGTTCTGTATCTAGTCACCTTTATAGCCTGCTACACACTAACATTCCTTCCTTCAGTTCAGCAAGATTCCTACCCCATGAAGCAGGATGCTGATGTTCTGCATTACTAGGGAGCCTGTCTGGTATTTTGAAGGTAATAGTTGTATTATTACTCAATTTTTATTGAATAGAAATGCTTTTGGTATAGTGATGTATACTGGTCTAAAGCAACTTTCACCATACCTAACAGAGAAATAAAACTTGGTGCTTAACTTATAACAGGTACTCAGGTATACAAATTTCTGGAGAATTAATACAGAATTAATACATCAATCTTGAAACATTATATGAAGTCTTAAAAACTGTTGAGGCATGTCATTACTTGTATACAACTATAAAAAATGAACATCATTTTTTACAACTGATTATTAACAGTAAAAAACTGATTAGGTGGGAGTAGGATGAAATCACCTGACAAAAACAAGTTGGCTTCTGGAACAAAGAAGACCACCATTCAACAAAAGAGAAATACGTGGAGCAAATAAAAGCAGTCAGTGAGGAAGTCCATCCTGGAGTTCATATCACTGGAGACAGCTGCATCACAATCCATGTTGCTTTTTATACCTTGAAGATAAACTTTGTGATAGTGTAATTATTGCCCTACTTAATTCACTATAAAATGGCACTTTTGTAATTCTCTGCTGTCAAATTATATAGCACAACTAAGTTAAATTTAACAGTATTTCCCCTATCACCTTTATCCATGGTTACTCACTTGACAGTTTCAGGTCCACCACTGCTTTCTCTCCCTCACTAAATGAAAGAACCACTAGTTTCAAGAGCCAGCCAGTATTTCTGTCAGCTTTTTAGTATATTTGTCAATCAATTCCTTCTTGATGAGCAGATGTATTTCCATCATTACTTGTTTTTAATTTTACTTTGAATAGTATTTTCTTTATAAATAATATTTGTTCTAATTAGTTTAAAGAAATAATAACCGAGCAATCAAATTAATTCTTCACATTATAGTCCATAAAACATTTCACTTCAGTAAGGACGCATATGGTTGGATTTTGTATACAAATATATAAATGTGTAGGGGTATAAAGGAGAGCACACCTTTTTGCTGGCATATTCAAAATTTTAGGACTGTTGTCACTGTCTCTTGTTTACTTACTTCACATTTTCTGATTTTTTCCCTTCTGAACAATGATATTATGATCATTTTTCATTTCCTTGTTTTCTATCTACAATATTTTATTGTCCTCTTTGAAACAAAGGGCAGATTGAAGGTATTTATGGTTCAACAATTCTGAAGTTTAATTTAAACTGCAAAAATGTTTTATTTCTGGTAAAACATATGTCCTTGCTACAATATCTTACAATAATTTACAAGAGGAATTTACCACATTTTTACAATATTTTTCAATATTCAGAAACAATTAAAAATGAAATAACTAACAAATTATTTTAGTTCAACATTTTTTCATCTTTAAAACAATCAGGACTATACACAGTAGTGGGGCTCAGGACTAGGAAATATGTTATTGACTAAATATTGATATGAATTGTCAAGCACATTGTCTTTCATTTTGGTTATTGATATGAATTTTTTTCAAGTTCTTGTAACATTACAGTATGTCCCTTGTTACTGTGTGTTGGTGAAGCTCTGTTGTTGTTAACACAGCCAAAATTAAGGAATGCTCTTGTAGGGCTGTCAATTACAGTCATCCCTGATGACCCAATTACATGTCCACTTCGACCTTCTCTTATGTTTGATGAAGACAAAGAGCTTGAACTTACTCCAGAGTCACTGGATTTTTCACTGAAGCTACAACCTCTTCCTCCACCTGTAACAATATTGCCACTCTCACAACCCAATCCAAGATCACTACTCCCACCCACCACATACTTCACCATTGTCAGCTTAGCATTTGTCTCACATGTATCTTCAATAATACCACAAGGGGGTGGTGAAGCTGACATTTCACTACTTACCACAGGAGAGCCATCAGAACCAAAAATACTTGGAGACTGTCTGCTGCTTGGTGACTCTAAAATTTGTTGCTTTTTACTGCTTCCACTTCGTGAACCACTAATTGGAGAAGACAGGGCTGGTGGAGCACCTTTTCTAGAGGAATCGATAGATACTAACTTCCCTCGTGCTAATGTGAAAGAGTCTGCTGGGGTTCGCACAGGGGAGTTGGAAACACTGACCATGGACTTGTCCTGAGAAACTTCTGTAGCTGATGAAGCCGTAGTCCCAGAAAGTGAAGTTACAGGAATATTTGGAAGGAAGTTTTGCTGTTGTGATAGCAATAGTTGTTTGTCCAGTTCACTCATATCCAAAGATTCATGATGGGACAGAGCAGTGTGGACTGCATGTGAATGCTTGTCACTTACACCCACAATTTCATTTTTTACTGTGTTACTCTGGTTCTGAAAGAGCATACCCGAGTCCAAATTATTAGGAATTTCTTTTACACTGCTGCAATGCCTTAAATTTAAACCACAGTCTCTCACTCTTGAGCCAGTGCAGTCCACTTGGCTAGAACAATCCTGTTCACATTTCTGAGAGTGATGACTGTGATGGTGATGGTGCTGCATCACAGTTCCACTGTGTCCTTTCCTGTGATGATGGTGTTTGTGATGTGAATGCATTCTCTCTTTCATAGAAGCATCATAACATCCAGAGTCTCGAGGAAACTGGAGACGTTGAAATGAGGAGCATTTACTATTGGAACTGAACTGTGATGTTGAACATTCTGAATGCTGACTTATTGAGCCTGCATCATCTTCAGTACTTGAGTTTTGATCTTCTTCATCTGTATCAACAGGACTTTCTGGAGCTAAAAAATGACAAAAGAAAATAACAAAGATCGTCAGATCTTCAGACACAGAACCTTTGTTTCATTTTTTTAGAAGAAAAAAGTCTGGTAACAGTACTGAGCTTGACATTATTAGTGGAAATTCCTTGATAGATTTCACTGAGTCTGATAGTGTAAGTACTTTGTTCATTAAAATAAAAAATTAAACAAGATGGAGGAAAACAAAAGGGAGAACAAAATTTAATAATTGACTCTTTCTTTTTACACTGCAAGTAAATACTCGTAGTAAAGCCATTCTGATATTCTTATAGTAACACAAAAAAAACACTGAAAATCCATAATGGAAGAACAATATGGAAAGGTTAGATTTCTACTCATCACATAGAGGAGACTTTGGCAGACAGGTGCAATGAAAAAGACTGCTTCATATTATTCAGCTAGCAGTGTAAGTGCATCAACAGACAGAAACAAAACAAAACTCACACACATCACACAAGCGCAGCTCACACACACATAGCCATTGTCATCTCTTGGGCTAAGACCCAACTACATCTGCATCTGCACTACCACAGCAAACACACATGTCACACAAGCACAACTCACACACACATAGCCATTGTCACCTCTTGGTGCTAAGACCTGACTGCAACCACATCTGACTTATCATAGAAAAAAATTGCTGCTTACCTCTAATGCGATCACAGTAAGGCCTTGTGTGCTTGTGTGGATGTGTGTGAGTTCTGTTTTGTCTACATCTGGCGCAGAACTGATTCCAATTGCTGAATAATATCCAACAGTCTCTTTCATTGTGTCTGCCTGCCACTCGGTGTCGCCTCTATGTGATGAGTAGCAACCTATCCTTTTCATTTTGTTGTTAAAAATACTTAACACACTTGTACCTTGAGAGATACTGTAAATTAAGAGTGAAGTTACTACTAAAGCATGAGATAAAGATTTTTTTTTGTCATTTTTTGTTGAGTTTGGTCAGCACAACTAGAATATTTCAGTGTATGCATTAGTCACATATTAAAGGAATCTTTATTAGTCACTTACAAATCTGATGGTAAGTTATGTATTTGTCCTGTGTGTTAACTAGTGAGGTCTTACAATTTATTTAATCCAAGGGAGTATGTATTGAAATGTGCTAATGAAACAAAAACAGCTGATATGGAGTTACAGGTAGCTCCAAAATATTTCTTTCATATTGCAATAATTGTGCTGCTCAATGGCCAATAGTAAGTTGGTGAATACACATTTGTACTGTTCTGCACATATACATATTGTGTATTTGTTCACAACAGGTTACTCATTTAAGATTTTTCTCCAGTAAATTAATCTCAGTTATTTGATAGTGTTAATAACAAAACATATTTAAACACTATTCATAGTACCATCAATAAGCCACAAATACACAAGTGTCACAGGACTACTTATTGTCAGCCACTTTCTCTCTAGTCTTCAAGTATTTGTTGATGTGCACTTTATATCAAATAGTTATGCCAATAGTTTCACCAAAAGTCATTACAGTTATTTACTCCACTTGTTATTTGCCATTCGTGTATTTAGATCATCACCTCACAGTCTCAGAACAATCAACCTGCTCTTCAGTGTACACTTTTCATTGTCATTTCTTAATACTTGCTCTCCTTGTCTCTAATTGTCTTCCTTTCTGTGTGGCAATATGCCTTCCACTTTCTAAATGGTGAATCTCCACAATTATTTCATCTCCTTTCTAGCTTTAGACATCAGATTGTTATACAGGCTGATTCTAATTAATGTTCCAGTTTCAGAATGCTGTAAAAATGGAAATGCTGCTCAAAATGGTGTCAAATTTGAATGGAGTATTAATGAAGAGGGAGGAAACATTACTAAACAAAAAATATGAACAAAAATTTTCCCATAACATGGCACTGAAGGCATCATAACATAAATGGATTTGGGTACAAATGACCAATGAATTGCAATATAATGGCCATGGTGCGAGTTGCACATTAAATCAATTACATTGAGCAGTGTTCATGACCATACAAATTTTTGTCATTCACTGTTAGGTAAACCAGCCCACATCACACTAAATGAAAAAAATTGGTTTTTAATTGTACAAAGGCCAAAAATTGCATAAAAAGTGATTTTTTATTGTTTTAAGACTAACAACGGACATGTTCAATATGTTGTCCAACATTTTCAGCCACAAGTTGAAATTGAGAAAACGTGTGGTCTGCATCGGAGTGTCTCAAGGGTCAAGCACAATGCATGCCTTCAGTTCAGCTAAATTTGTAATCAGAGCACTGCACACAGTGACTTTTAGATAAAGCCACAGCCAGAAGTCACATGGATTAAGCTGAGGTGATCTGGACAGCCAGGCTGCATGAAAATGACAGCTGATAATTCTAGAATTTCCAATCTGCCTCTGCAGCAACTGCTTCCAAGGGTGTGCAGTGTGTGAAGGAATTCCGTCTTGCATAAAAAATGATCCTACCTATACATCCTCACTTTTGAAGGGTTGGAATGATGTTGGTGCACAAAAGATTTTCATAGTGTTTACCAGTGATGGAACACATAGGATGTGTAGGAGCCACCTTCTCAAAAAATTATAGCCCTGTGATAAAAGATGTCATCAACCCACACCACACAGCTATCTTTGCAGAAAGAATTGGTACCCATTGACACGCGAGTCAATTTTCCATTATTCATACTGTATTCTGAGACGGAAATGCATTTCTTCTGTCCACATGGCCATTCATTGCCACTACCATGCAAGCAAGAAATTCTAGAACAAATGTTTGGCAGGTCACCATGAAGCAACTGCATGTTTGCACACTGGTGCTCGAGCCCTCCTGCAGTGCTGTGGCCACATCTTCTATTGAATCAGACCAATTGTTCTCCTCCCACTGCCACACTGCCCTTCAAAAGAATCTGTTTTTTCATAACCATTTTCTCCAGGTCCTTCACCAATAACAGACCAGTGCCTTTTTTCATACCTTTGAGTGCCTGTAATTCCTGCACAGATACTGGCACACAGTTACTATTCTTGTAAAAGTGCTTCACCAGCAGTATGTGATACTATATGGAGACAGTGAGGCCAAGCATACCCGACACAAACTAAGGAGCAGCCATGTACACTGTGTTTTTTCTTTTGCGTATTCTGCCTCTTACAATGCATAGTGGTAAAATTTTTGTTAATCTTGTTTCCCATAATGTTTTCCCCTTCTTTGATAGCACTCCATTCAAATTTGATGTCATTTTGGACAGCAGTTACTTTTTTACAGTGTTTTGAAACTGGATTTTTCATTTTATCATCCTGTGTATCCTGATGACTTTTCTGCAGTATTACATTATTAAATTTTATGGAACTGCGATATTGTTTTTAAAATCCATTGTTTGATTTTCATTCAGTTCCGTATTAGTTCTTTCCATCTATCAGAAACTCATCTCATTAACACATCTTGCAACTCATCACACATGCATCTCTCTTCTTTATCTACATAGATACTGTATAAAGAGTGCTTGGTTACAAAGTGTGTTACGCTTGTGACACATCTATCTTTTGTTGTGTTGTTACTGATTAAAACTATGTCACATAGAACGTTTGTGTATAGCACCATCTGAACCTTCATTTCTTTATTATCATCCCTGTTTCTGAATGTAATTCTTATGTTTGCCCAAATGGTTACAACTTGTTAATAGCAGTTAGTACATTTACTTTGTGGTGAATGTGATCGGAAAGCTGCTGTTTGATGGGAGTATTTGAGGAAGCTTGTTAGATAAATCCAATGCTTTACATGTCTCACATTCTGTTATGCAGTATATGCACACAGAAATGGCCAAGCATTACTCTTTCAAATAGAGCAAAGCCTAAGTAGAGTTTATCTGTTTCACCAGTTTTTGAGAATGCAGTCAAGACACAATCTTCCAATATTTCAGTTCAAAGCTTTCCAGCCAATCTCATGAGTATAATCAATAAACTTAGCATGAATCTGTACCTATTTTTCACTGAGACATCAGGAACATGTGACACAAGGTATAACATGAAGCACAAGTCATGCTAGTCACAGATGACATTTTAAATGTAACCACTGTCACAGATAACTGTTGTACTGTTTAATAAGAAATGCATGATAGATTAAAACACACTAGTACCAAGAGCAAAGAAACACAGGGCTGCGTGGTAGATGCTCCAAAATCAAAATGATAATGAATTAGCTGGACATTGTTTAAACCATTTGTGGGTGTCAGAATGCTAATAAATGAATACTTAATGAGAGTGAAGATGAGTTGCAAGCAGAGTTTTCTCACTTTATTAGGTTGCCTACCAGACGTATTTCTATCACATCCTTGACCAATGAATTGCAAAAAAAGGAGAGGTTGTGGCTAGGATCTTAATGATGTTATAATACATTGTGGACCAATGGAAATATCAAATTAAGCAATTGCAGATTTATATGATTGAATATGAAGGGTGCGCTGCTGATATCAATGCACAATTCTTGTTCCATGTGTGTGTTTTATGCTATGTAATGTTTCCCACATTCCCACATAATTTTCTAGAACTCCACCTTTCATGATATGTCTTCCTTACCATCACCACATAACCTGCCATTTTGGTTTGTAGACAGAAGATCACTATAATATTATGATTCTGACTATCCATCAAAAAACATTTTTCACATGCTGAAGAGGTACCAAAGTTCAAACAACTATACATGTATAAGTTCATCTGGAAGATTTCCAGTGTCCAAAACTATTTATATTTCCAGAATGAAATTTTCACTTTGCAGCAGAGTGTGCACACTGATATGATACTTAAAGGCAGATTAAAAATGTGTGTCAGACCAAGACTCAAACTAACAACTTTTGCCCTTTGCATGCAAGTGCTTTATCAACTGAGCTCCCCAAGCATGACTTGTGACCCATTCTCACACCTTTACTTGTGCCAGTACCTCATCTTTTACCTTCCAAACTTCTCCAGCAAAACTTGAGGGACACTTCTGGATGATAGGGTATTGCAGAGACATAGCTTAAACACAGCCCGGGGAATGTTTCCAGAATGAAATTTTCACTCTGCAGTGGAGTGTGCTAGGATATGAAACATCCCCCAGGCTGTGGCTAAGCTATGCTCCACAATATTCTTTCTTCCAGAAGTGCTAATCCTGCAAGTTTCACAGGAGAACATATGTGAATTTTGGAAGGTAGGAAATGAGGTACTGGCAGAAGTAAAGGTGTGAGGATGGGTCATGAGTCATGCTTGAGTAGCTCGGTTAGTAGAACACTTGCCCTTGAAAGGCAAATGTCCCAAATTTGAGTCTTAGTCTGGCACACAGTTTTAATCTGGCAGGAAGTGTCATATTTATATTTTCATTATCAAAGACAAGATTAAGCAAGAACATTATTAATTTAGCTTCAACAAATAGGGTGATTGTATGTTATGTTTTAATTTAATGAGAAAAATCTGGAATGTGTTGGGAAAAGAGTAGTAAGAGAACAGAGGACAAAAAGAGGTAAAAGTGACTTAAAACATAGAAAATAAGAGAAATGTAAGTTGCTAGAGTATTTTAGCATCAGCAGAGGTGACAGGGGTCAGAAGTGCTAACATTAGAGTGATCAAAATGAACTTTAGGAGTGAAACATGAACACAAGAGATTGAGTTGCTAATGATACAAGTTCATAGGATCTTTCATCGTTTGTATGTTCTTTTTTATGGCTTTTTGCACATACCAAAGTGTTTCATTTCAGAGCTCAGGAAGGTATTATAGTAAATACTGCTGCTGCTGTGCTATTGTCAGGTAAGAGATACTTCCTCTGCAGTTTTGCAACAGTTTTTCTTGAACAACTGCATGTGTTTCTTTGCAGTTACTTCCTTATCAACTGAAGCCATTGTCATATGCTTTTTAAAATTATTTTCCATGACCTTTTCTTTGACTTTTTCTTCATGAAAGTGGTAGGATTTTTTTATTCATAAGATATCAGAAGATGCTCTGCATAACTAGATATCATTATATTACAGATAGAGTTTGGTCTCTCAGCAGATGTCCAATATCCTTTTGATAGTCTAAGAAGATCTGATTATATTTGATTATGTAAGTTATAAAGTGGATACCAACTCCACATTAGTTGCAATGTTGTGTTTGGTGTCAGGCAGTATGGAAAGATTTATGGATTGTAGAAATAAAATTTGTAACAGTAAACTTTTCCTGCAGTATAAATGCTCATTTGTATCAGAGGTATTATATTTGGGAAATGGAGCAAGGAGGGGACAGAGGGGGGGGGGGGGGGGGGGTGAGTGAAACTGTCTGTTGAGTATCACATGTTCGTTGTTACTTGCTACTAAATGATATTTAAGTTATAACAAGTACAGAGAATGATTAAAGAAAACCATGAAACTATCAGAAACAAATCAGTTATCAGGGTCCTGTCAAACATTCAAGTAGTGTCAGAATTAACTGCAGATTTAAATAACTTTATACAAAGAAACAATTTTTAGTAGGTAACCCGGTAACTTGTGTTTGTGATTGAAAAGAAAGTGTGTGCAAAACCAATTTTTATATGGAAATGATAACAACAATTGATTTTCTCTCAGGGTCAGTGCTATAGAGTACAAGCAAACCAACAGAATAAGAAATTATTGTGTATCTTGCTTTAAACAGTGATAACTTACAGTCATAATCATGCAGCAACTCGACAGCAGTCAGTATTTTAGCTCGATGTTCTGGGTTATTAATTCCTAGATAATCAAGGTCTTCTCCTTCCAGATCTTTGAACAATTCCAAATCTTCATAGCCATTTAAAACAAAAACTGATATATGTTCCTGAAAGTTGAATCATAATTAATTAATAATAGGAAGACTGGGATCTCTGCAGTTATACAGTTACTATTATTAATGTTAGTACAGTAATATTTTAAGCTTTCTACTTGTTATATTTCATGCACTTTTGTTAAATATGTCTTCTTGTTATTGTCCCTTTTACTGTCTCTGTGCGTAGTGTTCATATTCACTTTTCTGTGTGCTGAAAATGGAACTTACATTTCATTTTTCATTTGCACTGCAGCCATCATTTAAATTGCCTTCAGTTTGTACCAAGATATCTCTCCTCTCCTATATTACCATTCCTATCTTTGTCTTGTCTTTTATGTGTCCTAGTATTCTGACACTTTTTGCTATTTTTATACACTTTCTCATTTTTCTCCACATACAGTATCATCTATTAATTTTAGTTCCACTAAAATAGCATACTCATGAATATAAAACAGAAATTCCATAATCATACTCTGTGAAATACCAAAATGAATATAATGACACCATATGAATTTACTTTATTTTGGATATGTTAGTAATGGCCAAGGAATGGGAAAGGTGTCAGTTGCTATCAGCAAGAACCACCATAACATTTTCCTGGGCTGATCTGGAAAATTACGGAAAACCCAAATCATCCCTGCCACTACTCTGTCTCATAAAATCACATCATAAAATCATGGTTTTGTCAAGGGAAAGAAAGGCGGAGTAAAAACTTTTGAATGAAAACTCATGTTCTTTCACCAAATCTAGCCTTTTACTCATAAGGGCAACAATACATTATGCAATGAATCACATTTTCATCTTTCCTAGCTTTTATAACTTAGAGACATAAAACAAGAGGACTGTCCAACATATCCTATCTGTGATACAGAAGAAGTTGAACCACACAGTCTGTACTTGTGAATGTTGAGTAATTCTTCATAAATGATATAATGTTCACTCATTCACACTTTGTATTCTATAAATGCAAGAATGAAGGAGAGCCTTCAGAAATGTGAAACAAGGTAAGTCATGCATTAAAAGGCAGTAAAATCATTCGCTGGATACTTCTGTAAAGTATACTAACAACTAAATATAACTAGAGGTGTAATAATTCATCATGTGATTAATTATGGGAATTTCTTCCATACAACCTTTTGTCTTTCCAAGTGTAAATAAAAAAAGTAGCTACTTTGAAACAATTACTGCTTTTTCTTTTAGAACTTTTAGTAGCTGTCTTTCGCTACTACTTCATATCAAACATTTATGTAATTTTATTAATTTCAGAAACAGCTAATTGTTGTCTTTACATTGGATAAGTTAGAATCTGTTTAATATTAGCATTAATGGAATTTACAATTCTGATTCCAAATATTCTGATAGATTATAGAAAGAACAGTTAATTAGATTCTCTTTTACTTCATTTTCTACTATCTAGAGGTTTCTAATTTCCTGCCTTATGTCTGCTAACAACACTTTTGCACAAGATGAAATTCTGTTCTGAAGCTTCAAAAGGGACACACAGTCCATATGGAAATCATTTCCACTTCTAATATTCAATTTTCACACTTTGGCTGTCAGTGTCATCATTCGTTCTAAATAAACTCTCACTGCTAACTACAAGCACCATTAAGGAGTAAACGTATTGATATATGAGTGTAAGGATTCCAAGGTCTATGAAGAGGCTTCTGCAAGGTGCTCTGTTAGTAGCTTTACATAATATACTTATTGCATGATCCTGTCAAATGAATACCTTCTGTACTTTAATTGTTAGCATTAGAAAATTGTGCTATAAGCCAGAATATTACATTGAAGTCTGCAAAAAATGTTGGCAATCCCGTCTACAAAACCTAACATGGTCAGAATCTTGCATGGCGCATAATCAATTTTATTTATGTGGCATCTAGTTTCAAACTGAAATACATTTTAAAGTTACCAGATAAGTCAGTTACACAGATCATTATTGATCAAGTCATAAAATGGTAACAGTGCATCAAAACATCATGACTAGAGGTAAAAGTCATGTCTAACATTATGAAAATATTAAGCCAAACTGAGCAGTAACTGTGGCATACTGTACCAAAGGACACACCACAATTGTAAGCAGTCTATATATTTAATAGATTGTTTATGTTTTGACACTGATGAGCTGTCTCATATATACTGCCAGAATAAAAAATTATTACACTCTTTTTTTAGTGGTTTCCAGTTCTCTCTAAATTTATTGCTGTAGCAGTGCATATGGAGTACATTAAATGATTACCTTTACCGATCAATAGTACATGTGGTTCTGAGGTTTCAGGTAACAACCTATGCTCAAACAATGATATTAGTACATGGTGTAGCCTCCACAGTTGGCAATGCTGGTGCTGACCTTGACTTCCAGTTGATCATACAGATGGCAAATACTGTCCTGGGATATGTTATACTATGCCTGTTTGACCTGTTCATGTAGTCCTGTAAGAGTTGTTGGTTGATGAGTCACTTCTAGTCCCATCATATCCCATATGTGCTGAATTGGAGACAGTCTGGAGATAGTGCTGGCCAGGGAAGTTGCTGCACTTCTTGCAGAGCACATTGAGTTTCACGGGCAGTGTGTGGGTGAGCATTGTTATGTTGGAACAACATATCACCTTCTGTTGCAAGCATAGCAAAAGAACAGGTCTAACTGCAGTCTGCATGTACTGAGTGCTGGTTACTATCCCCTCCAGAAACACCAAATGTGAATGAGAGTTATAGCTTATCATGCTCCAGACCATAATACATGCGATGGGGCCAGTGTGTCTTGGACAAATGCACTATTTGAGACAGTGCTCACCAGGTCTACTTTGTACATGCTAATGAACATCATTTGCTTATAGGTAGAATCTGCTTTCATTGCTGAAGACCGCAGAATGCTATTCCATCTTCTGAGTGATCCTGTGGCAACAGCAGTTGAGTCATGCACGTCCTTCCTGTGGCATGAGTGGAAGATGGGCTAGAGGTGCACATGCCCGTAATCCCATTGCTAATTAGCAGTTTGCAACAATCCGTTCTGACACATCTGGGATCCCAAGTCATCTTATCTGTTCTGTGGTAGCTCTACGATCTGCCACTGCTGCCCTTACAATATGATGATCCTGGCAGGACATACAGGACCTCAACTACAGGTGCGAGAATGTCTTTGTGACCACTGATACCAGCATGATTGCAGAACTGACACAGCATTTATCTCAAAGGACCACTTGGAAGGCCACAATTTGACCCCTTTCAAACCTGCTCAGTTGGCTGTAGGAAACATGAGTGCATCTCCGTGACATGGTTCCCTGCTTGCTTCACACATTTGAACCACACTGAGCCTTCTGGGTGTGAGCATTCCCAGTTGAATGGTAGACACAGATAGTGCTCTGGTAGTTATGCCACTATGTTATCTGTTGGCAGACAACATTGAAACCATTATCAGTACTTCTACTATTCTCACAGGTGGCATATGCCACCACTGGATCAAAATCAATGCCGTCTTTCCAGGTATACCAACTTTTTTTCCAGAGTTCAAAAGCAGAGAAGAAGACAATAAGTAGCTTTACAGAAGTTGGTAAAAATTCCAAGAATACCAAAGGGCTAATTGGGACAGATTTGTAAGAACATTTGGAATTAAGAATAATATAACAGAGAGGAATACCAAATATGTTAACTAGTGATCAAAAGTGAGCAAGAGCTCATGCACCATAAATTAGCTTAGTAGTTAGTAAGTTAAATGAAAATGTTTTGAACAGAATGTAAATAATTTAGGAGTAAAGGAAACAAGTTATCCAAGAGTGGAAGTATCGTGTCATTGACAGCACATGTAAAAGAACAAAACTTTGCTAGTGTTTGCAATAATCCTTTTTAGAGCTAGAGTATGCATGCATGCATGCATCCCTTATGCTGAAGGTGGTAAGTTTATCAATTATCTCCATAAAATCCCATTACTCTCAACTCAAGTTAACTCAGTCTCACATCATCCAGCATACACAAGTTTTAGTCTCTTCTAACATGATTCCATTTCCACAACAAGCTCCACATTTACAATTTTGATCTTCAAAATTTGTGCTAAGGTATTGATAGCATTTGTAGGTAATGGGCTAGAGAGAGTTGGGACACACAAAAATTTGCATAATTTATATGTTCTGAAAGAATGGAAATTGCCAATAATTTATGCTCTTCTTTGAGCTCAGTTCAAAAATACCCAGAAATCTGGAGCTGAGTTCTAGTCTCCATCTGCAAATATTACTCTTGACAAATCATGGGAATAATGCTGCTGAAAGTGAAGATAAAGAAAGAAGGGGTTATGGAATGGGCTGCAAGAAGTGGGAGAGATGTGAATGATATTTTAATGCATATTATGTAATATGTTTATAGCTACCTCAAGATTTATTCTCCGAAGTAGATCTTCCACGGAGTGTGGCTTTCCCTTAGCAGAAACACAGTGATGAGAGTACTTTCCACTAGAGTGATGACGTTTGCTGGATCTTCCTTTCTCAGTCAGGACTTCAACATTGATGAATTTGAAAGTACCTACTTTGTTGTGCAAAATACCTTTCCACAGCCCACTGGGATTCATTGTAACTATGTCAATGATGTCTCCTTTCTGAAAAGTAAAATCATATATTTATGAAATTAATGGTTTCTGGCTGATTTGTATGATATCCAATGAAACACTGTTTTTACACATTATAGTTGCTCTCTGTTAATCACTGAGTGTAGCCTACACTGCCATTTATGTTATGTTCAGCAAAGGCACATATTGTTTCTCATCTGAAATGTACTAAACGTGTGCTTTTAGTGTTTCCTGGACTACTGTGTGAATAGCCTCACATTATGACATTACTAGGAAGATAGACTTTCATACTAAAGTTTACATGGTTAGATCCAACAATTCATGTCATGTGCTAAATTACATGATGACATTTGGGTCCATCACAAATAAACTAATCTTTTGAAAATGTAGGAAAAGACAGATCACTACTTATGGTAAAGGAGGGGCATAAAGTTTCAGACAGGCACAATTAAAAGACACTCACATATAGCTTTTGGACACAGCCCTCGGCAGTAAAATACACACACACACACACACACACACACACGCACGCACACACACACACACACACACACACACGCACGCACACACACACACACACACACAAACAGAGGATTCACACCTCATTCACACACGACTACCAACTCCAGCATCTTGGCCCACAGTGCTAAAGTTGGTGGTCATGTGGTTTTTTTTTTTTTTTTTTTTTTTTTTTTTTTTTTTTTTTTTTTACCAATGAGGGCTGTGGCTGAAACCTAAATGTATGTGTCTTCCTTATGGTAAGTAGTAATCTGTCTTTTCCTACACTGTTGATATTCTTATCTGGAGTTTTTATTGTTTAATTTTTGACAAACCAGTCCTTTGAGAGCATTAGGTAACTTAAGTGCTTTCAATTCATGCATAATCCTTTTGGCACCATTGTCTGTTTTAAGCAGATGAGAGCACTGTTGAAATTAATGTACAAATTGTCAAGAGGGTGACAAATCAGAATTCTTATAGATAGAAGCCCAGTATCTGTTACCTTGTTTTGAATTAAAGTGTAAATTCCATACCAAATACACTTTTTATGCACAATGCTCACTTATTATCTTCGTCATTCCTTCTGCCAATGAGGCAACAGAATAGGGCAATCAACACAAAGCTAAGCTCTGCAGGCTTGAATCTCAACAAAGATTCTAGGCGCAAATGGCCTCGTGAACATCTGTATTATTACAGACTGTTCAATAATACAGTTTCTACTAAATATGATGATAATTTTTGTTCATCTAATTCTTGCGCATAATCTACTGTAAATTTAATGCATGTGAAGGAATGCAATAATTTACATATTTGATTCACTACAAAAACCATTTACCATTTTTCAGGCTGTAACTAGTTTCCAATATCATAATTGACTTTTGTGACTATTTTGTTAAAGCTTGAGCACAGTGTGTACTAAAAGAAGTGAACTGGGCAACTGTTTATGTTCAGTCAGCTCCTTAGTACTCCATAATATGTCTTTTGGCTACAAACCTTTAAAACTAGCAAAGTCACAGCCAACTATTTCATTATTTATTTGTCAGCATTGATTAAAAATCATAGTTTTTCTACTTGAATATGATTCCTGTGGCAAGGGGTTGGGAATGTGAGTGGCATAGGCATGGTTGGTTGTGTGATGGAACACCACCACTTTAGGAAGGATGGGAAGGCCCTGCATGGAATGACTCTTATTTCAGGATGTGTTGATATATAATCAAAGCCCTGCGGAGGATGTGGTTCAGTTGTTCCAGTCCAGAGTGATATTGGGAGAGGAGAGGGCAAGTGCTCCTTTGCAGTCCCAAGACTAGCCTCCCACATCAAACATACTAGACCACTTCCTTCACTGACTCTGCACCACCCCCACCCCTTTACCTCATGGATTCCTGCTCATCACTGCTGATGCCACCCTCCCATACACCAAAACCCTCAATGCACATGGCCTTGCCTCTCCCATCATCCTTCAGACTCTAAACCAACTACTTCATTCCATACACACCTTACCAATTATATCTTCACACGCAACTACTTCAGCTTTGAAGGGAAGACATACAAAGAAAATCAGATTCACAGCCATGGAGACCTGCATGGCATCCTCCTATGCCAACCTGCTTATGGACCATCTAGAGGAAACCTTCCTAACCTCCCAAAATCTCCAACCCCAGTCTGGTTCATGTTCACTAATGATATCACCCTGATCTGTACTCAGAACCAGGATACCTTACCTTAATTCCTTCACAACCTCAACACCTTGTCTCCCATTCATATCATTTACTTCTCCTCAACCCAATGTTCCATCTTCCTGGATGTTGGCCTCCACCATTCTGAAGGCACCATGTAACTGTATCTGCATTTTGATAGCTGCCATTCCTTTACACCAAAAAATCCTTCCCATACAGTGTGACCACCCATGGACTGCATTCTGCAGTTTAAACATGTTGGTACTGTGTCACCAATACTGGAGATATGGCTAACAGGCACTTGTTTAAAATTTTATACTGAGTGCAAAAGGGAAATTCTCCAAGTTTTCACTGAAGCAACTGTTAACCCTTTAATTAACTTTAGCATTTCCAGTTAGCATCCTTTTGTGGTAGTACAACCCTTTGTTCTTAAGGGAATACAGCAACAGCAGGCAGTGAACAGCTTTCTTAACCCTGATTCTTTTAAAAGCATTTTTTGTCCTTTAATGACATCAAATGCTCCTTCAGGATTTCTGCAACAATTGTTTCTACACAGTGTTCATGACATGTGTAGTGTGCTACCCCACAAGCTTTTTAAATTAAATGTTTTTGGAATCATGATGATTATTTATCAAAAATATCTTCCTTGTCATTCCTTTAAAAAGTTTCTTAGCTTGTGTACACATGTAGAAATTTTCAGCCACTTAGTAAGCAAATAATTTCATAATATAAATATTATGAAAAGGACAGTTGTTACTCTCCATATAGCAAAGTCACAGTTAGGGCCAACAAAAAGACTGTCAGAAAGTGGGCTTTGGACAAACAAGGCCTTTGTCAGAAATAGACAACATACACAGTCATGCAAATATAACTCACACACAAGTGACCACAGTCTCTGGCTGCTGAGGCCAAACTGTGGACAGCAGCACAAGATGGGAGAGACAACCAAGTGGTGGTGGTGGTGGGGGGGGGGGGGGGGTAATGAGGAGGCTGGGTGGGGAGGGATAGAGTATGAGCAGAGTATGGATGGGGGCAGTAAAGTGCTGCTTGTGGGAGGATACAGGAACAAGGTGGAGAGAGAGTAGGGCAATTAGGTGCAGTCAGGAGGTTAGATGGAGGATGGGATGGGGCGGGGTGGTGGGGGGTGGGGGATGGTGGTGGTGATGGTGGTGGGGGGGGGGGGGGGTACAGAAAGGGAAAGAAGTAAAAAGACAGTGGGTGCATTGATGGAATAAAAGGCCGAATAGTGCTGGAATGGGAACAAGGAAGGGACTAGATGGGTAAGGACAATGACTAATGAAGGTTGAGACCAGGAGGATTATGAGAACATAGGATATATTTCTGGGAAGCGTCCCCCATGCATAATTCAGAAAAGCAGGTGTTGTTGGGAAGGATACGGATGGCACAGGCTGTGAAGTAGTCATTGAATTGAAGAAAGTTATGTTGGGTGGCATGCTCAGCAACAGGATGGTCCAGCTGTTTCTTGGCCACAGTTTGTAGGTGGCCATTCATTGGGACAGAAAGCTTGTAGATCACATGACTGGTTTCACTGGTAGCCTTGTCTTTGAAGGGATAGGTGATGTTTGTTACTGGACTGGAGCAGGTGGTGGTGGGAGGAGGTATGGGACAGGTCTTGCATCAAGGTCTTTTACAGGGATATGAGCCATGAGGCAAGTAGTTGGGAGCAGGGGTTGTGTAGGGATGGGTGAGGATATCATGTAAGTTAAGTGGGCAATGGAGTACCACTTTGGGAAGGGTGGGAAGGATAGTAGGTAGGACATACCTCATTTCAAGGCATGGCGAGATGTAGTTGAAAGCCTGGCAGAGAATGTAATTCAGTTGCTCCAGTCATGGGTGATATTGAGACATGAGGGGAATGCTCCTCTGTAGCTGGGCAATAGGATGTTGGGAGGTGGTGGGTGACTGGACAGATAAGGTATGAGAGATCAGCTTTTGTACAAGGCTGGGATGGTAATAATGGTCTGTGAAGGCCTCGGAGAGCGTCGGTATATTTCAGGAGGATCTTCTCATCACTACAGATGCATCAGCCATGGGTGGCTAGGTTGTATGGAAGGTACTTCTTGAAATGGAATCAGTGGCAGCTGTTGAAGTGTAAATACTGCTGATGGTTGGTAGGTTTGACATGGATGGAGGTACTGATGTAGCCATCTTTGAGATGGAGGTCAACGTCAAGGAATCTGGCTTGTTGGGTTGAGTAGGACCACGTGACTCGAATGGCGGAGAAGGTGTTGAGGTTCTGGAGAAATTTTGATACAGTGTTCTCATCCTTGATTCAGATGATGAAGATGTCATCAATGAATCTGAACCAGATGAGGGGTTTGGTATTCTGGGTGTTTAGGAATGTTTCCTCTAGATGGCCCACAAGTAAGATGGCATAGTATGGTGCAATGCATGTGCCCTTAGCTGTACCCCAGATTTGCTTTTAGGTAATGCCTTCAAAGGAAAAGTAATTGTGGGTGAGGATAAAGTTTGTCATGGCGACTAGAAGAGATGTTGTAGGATTGGAATCCATCAGGCATTGGGAAAGGTAGTGTTCTATAGCAATAAGACCATGGGCATTAGGTAAATTAGTGTAAAGGGAGGTGGCATCAAAAGTGATGGGCAGGGCACCATGTGGTAAAGGAACAGTAACTGTGCAGAGATGGTGGAGAAAGTGGTTGGTATTTTTTATACAGTAGGGTAGGTTGCAGGTAATAGGCTGAAGGTGTTGGTCTACGAGAAAAGAGATTCTCTCAGTGGGGGAACAGTGACTGGCCACAATGGGAAATCATAGGTGGTTAGGTTTATGGACATTAGGGAGCATGTTAAGGTAGGAGTGAGCGGAATGGTAAGGGTGAGGTGAGAGGTGGACTCTGGGGAGATGGGAGGGGTCTAAGAACTTGAGGAGGGGCTGGAAATCCTACTGGATTTCTGGAATGGGATCACTGTCGTAAGGTCTGTAGGTGAATGAGTCTGACAGCTGCCAGAGTCCTTCTGCCAGACAATTCTTGTGGTTCAAAGCACCGGAAGTGGAGCCTTTGGCAGCAGGTAGGATTATAGGGTAGGGTGCCTGATCTCTCCAGTCACCCACCACCTCCCAACATCCCACTGCCCGGCCACAGAGGAGCATTCCCCTTGTGTCTCAGTATCACCCAGGACACTAACACATTCTCTGCCAGGATTTCAACTACCTCTTGTTGTGCCCTGAAAAGAGGAATGTCATACCCACTATCTTTCCACCCTCCCCCACACCCCACAGTGGATTCCATCACCCACCGAACCTACACAATATCTTCATCCATCCCTACACAACCCCTGCTCCCAACCCCTTGCCTCATAGCTATTACCCCTGTAACAGGCCTAGATGCAAGACCTGTCCCATACATCCTCCCACCACGACATATTTCAGTCCGATCATAAGCATCACCTCTCACTCAAAGGCTGGGCTACCTGTGAAACCAATCATATGATCTACAAGTTAAGCTGCAACCACTGAGCTGTATTCTACCTGGACATGACAACTATGAGTGGCCACCTACAAACTGTGATCAGGGAACAGCTGGACCACCCCATTTTGGAGCACCCTACCTAACACAGTGTATATGAAGATGGTGTCTGTTCTTTCAGACATGTCCGAAAGAACAGATACCACCAGTGACTGTGCAGCTCACAAGAATGAAATGATAATTAAATCAAGACCCTACGCTGCCAGCTGGCGTTGATATATATCAACGGGGAGAGTTGAAAATGTATGCCCCGACTGGGTCTCTATCCCTGGGATCTCCTGCTTACATGGCAGATGCTCTATCCATCTGAGCCACCAGGGCCACAGAGGATAGTGCAACTACAGGGACTTATCCTTTGCATGCTCCCTGTGAGACCCACATTCCCAACTTAATGTCCACACACTACATTCATGGTGCCCCTGCCCATTACACTCATTACTTGTGGCAGACAACCTTACTGAGTCCCACAAGACTTCGGGCAATGCATGAGCATTTGCATATCCCTCAGTGGCTCAGATGGATAGAGCATCTGCCACCTGAGCAGGAGATCCTGGGTTCAAGTCACAGTCAGGGCACAGATTTTCAACTGTCCCCGTTGATGTATATACAATCCCTGTTGGCAGCATAGGGTCTTGATTTAATTATCATTTCAATACAGTGTACTTCATTTCAGTGGCTGCTTCGCAGCCTGTGCCATATGGATCCTTCCCTCTGACACCTGCTTTTCTGAATTGCGCAGGTGGGAACTCTCCCTGCCATATATCCTAAATTTCCTTAACCGTCCTGGCCTCAACCTTCTTTAGTCATTGTCCATACCCATCTAGCCCCTTCCCTGTTCCCATTCCAGCACTATACAGCCCTTTATTGCACCTCAGCCTCCTCCTTAATCCCACAACTTGCTTGCTTCTCCCACCATGCACTACTGTTAATAATGTGGACTCAGCAGCCAGAAACTGTGGCCGTGTGTGTGTGTGTGTGTGTGTGTGTGTGTGTGTGTGTGTGTATTTCTGATGAAGACCTTGTCAGCCGAAAGCTCACTTTCTGACAGTCTTTTTGTAGTGTCTATCTGTGAATCAACATCTCCGCTATATGGACTATTCTTATCATATTATTGTAGCATTCCATCTTGGATTTTCCATTGTTTAAATTCATTGGTGTACACTGAAATGCAAAGAATTTTTACATCCACAGTTCTTTGGTTGAGTTCTGAATTTGCTTTTGTTGAGTCAGCTATTTTATATCATTATTACTGTAATAATGTGTAATATCTATGCTAACAAAAGCTATCAATGACTGACAAATAAATTTAAATATAGCTTATTTTTCTAGCATGCCCTCTGCACTCTGTTTAAGTTATATTAAAGCCTTCTGTATGCCTATATGATTCCTTTTCATTTGTCACCATTATATCTGCCCTATCGTGTTGATACTATTTTCATTAACACCACATCAACATGATTATTTGCCCTCCAAAGTATGTATATGGATTTGTCAAGCTGTTTCACTGTTTTAGAAAGTGATTTATTGTTTCTTCTCTTTTTGATCACTATATTTTTTTCCTCTTGACTCTCTGGAATCATTAAAGAAAGATTTTTAACTTAAATAATTTACTTATGCTCGTATTATCACCTTCATCTCAGAATGATACATAACTATTGTAAAACTACAGAGTACTTTTGTACTGAAAAATTGAAAATTTAGTTTGCAATTTGAGTGCTGCTGCTGGTAATGGCAGCATTTTCTTTGTTCAAAACTAACTTTTTATTTATTTTTATGATGGACTTTTCTGATACTGATTAATTATTGAGGGGCTAATAAATAGATTTGCTCATTTTATATTTTAGCTCCCAGTTATTTTATCATAGTTTAAAATTGTGTTAAACAAAGGAATTAGTAGAAATTTCTTTGGCACTTAATGATTAATTTGCTTAGTCTCTTCTAGCAAGTATACCACACTCATTAGTGCATCCAGTATTTTCCTCCATTTCATACCTTAAATCTGAGAGCATCCTTGTCGTATGGGCTAGGAGTGTAATCAACAAGGGCCCGGGCTCTCCCTATAACTGGTCCAATTATGGAAGTATCACAGTCTTCAGCTGATATTGAACTATGATTACTGCTTGCTGGTACAAGGGCCTGGGTACCTGTTTGAGACAAGAATGAAGTAACTGTAACACATTTTCATTGCTTAAGAAATTATTTACACAAGGAAGCCAATAATTTAAAAGCATGAGAGCAGAAGCTCATTGTGGAAGCCAAGGTGATTAACATGCATCCATGTTCCCGTCTCTGTCATAGAATAAAAAGTTAAAAATATTTTCAATGTGTGCAATGATTTAATCTTGGTTCTCAGCTACAATTTCATGGTTTTCCAACTCATTAAGATCAAAACATATTCTAAGCTCACCAGACAATATGTCACCTCAGTGCACACGTACAGATGAATCCTGAAGCTCTTCTAGATTGTGCAGAATCAAGTCCCATACTCAACTGCACACCCATTGCCTCTATGTGAGCACAAGGCAGCAGTAATCACTGAGACATTGATGTTTCAAGCAGACATTGGATTTAAACATGGGTAAATGTGAGGACATGACAAAGTAGCAAAAAGGGGAAATTATGTTTGGCTGTACCCATGGCCATATGGTATGTGAAGTTGCTATTTCACAGCAGACTGTTCAACATGCCTACAATCAGAGGCCATGAAATGCAATTTCAGAATTGAGGTCATAGTAAGACCCTGACTGAGAGAGACCGGTGACATTTGTCACCGCTTGTGAAGCAGAATCGCTTCCTGACCTAACAGGTATTGCTGCAGGACGTGAATGAAGGTCCATCCCACCTGCTATGAAGAGAACATTGGGTTAGGAACTGCATGCAATGAACATTTGGAGTCAGGCCACTGCTCACACAGGCAGATAAAGACAATAACAGCAAAGTTCATAAGGCTGGAACAATATGTGACTGGTTTTCTGAACACTGACCCACCCTATTATATCTTGATTGGCATGCAAAATCACCGGACTTGAATCCCATAGAAAATCTGTGGGACATGATGAAGTGACAAGTAAAACACCGACATCAGCCAGCAGTTTGATGGAACTGCATGCTAAAAGCCTCAGTAAAGGCCTTACCTGGACGCAATGTACCTGCACAACCTTGTGGACTCAGTTCTTAATCAAATCCAGGTGGTTATCAAGTCAGGGGGCAGAATTACATGGTATTAAATAAATTAAGCTTGTAATGATTTCGTTAGGGGTCATTTTTTGTCCAGTGACCTCATTTTCATAATCTTACACGTGGTATTAGTGACAGTCATCCTGCACCAACCCATTTCCTCCCCGTGGATCTAACTTTTATGAACACTGTATGCTCTGCACAAAGTAATATTTTACCCTTCCCTATCTATTCATCTCTCACCATCACTTCTCACTACTGAAATCCAGTTTCTATTCTTCTGTACTTCAGTTTTACATACATATGTCAAAAGTCAGAACAAAAATTTAATGTAGGAAGTGTGGTTTGTAAGGACATTCATAAGCAGGCTCTTATTCCTGAGACAATGGAGAGGAGAAATTCAGTATTTAGATCTCAGGTGCTTTTTCCATAAACTTATTCAGGTATCCGTCTGACTCTACTGTTACTTTTATAGAAAAATAAATTACAGGATAGCAAAATCAGTTCATAGAGTTCAAAGACACATACAAACACACTCCTCCTGCTGACTGAGCTCACCAGTTTAAGATAAGCTAGTGATACCACACATTGTTGCAGAGATGCATGTTGGTCATTACTGTGAAGGAGAAGAAGTAATACCACTGGGAAACTGAGATAGTAATAAAAGATGTTTCCATTCTATTGAATTTTGACCCAAACGTTAAAAATATCGTTTGTAGTCTTAAACAAAACTACTCTCAGAGTATGTTAAAATTTTTGTTGTGTCCTAAGCAGATACACACATCTCTCCTTGCCTTGTTAACAAATAGATATTATGTTCATTATTCTGATATACACCAAAAACTCCTTCTAAACTTGAGCCCAACCACAAAGTTCTGTCCCTTTGTGATACAGATCCATCCAGAATTCAAAAAATTGAACTAATTCCTGATCATGCCCTAAAGTGGTATTTGTTAACCAATCAAACCTATATAAATCCCCTTCTGTGCCTACTTTGGTCTTGTTTTAAACCCGAAAAGACAAACAGAATAGTTAGATAGAAAACTTTTCTCATACATCAAACCACCACCTTCTATTCTTCCCTTGTTATTCGAATTACATATTGTATTGAAAGAAAAACCACATGTGAATGTAGCTATGTCGGCTACCAGTTTCACTGTAACTACTGCACAGCATTCTACAAGTGTATGACCACCATCAGTCTAGATTAATGGTCAACTTTCAGGACTGAGGATCAACTGGATCATTCAGTTGTGGATCATGCAGCTAATCACAATGTGGTTTATTTCTTGGTTGTCTTGCATATCATGCTATGTGGTGCCTGCTCCATAACCCCAGATTTTCTGGACTGCATAAATGGGAACTGTGCCTCTGACAGTTTTCATTCCAACAACTCCTCCTGCTTCAGTCACTATTGGTCGGTCTCTTCCAACTGCCTGTATGCCCATATTAGCTCCCACCTCATTCCTTCCTTCTGCCTCTAAGGAACTTCATCTTTCATTAGTACTTTCCTAATATATCCTATCTAATTCATATCTTCTTCTCTTTGTGTTTCACTTGTCTTCTCTAATTTGTTTATCAACCATGTTTTACTTCCGTACAAGACTACACTCCTTGCAAATACTTCCAGAAAATACTTCCTAACACTAATTTATATTTGATGCTAACAAATTTTTCTTTTTCATAAATACTTTTTTTGCTATCAACAGTTGAATTTGATATCTTCTCTTCTTCATCCATCATCCGCTGCTTTGCAACTCAAATAGCAAAATTGAAAGTGTCAGCAGAAGAAAGTGGTAACATTCAAATTAGTAAGGATTAGTCTTAACACAGTACCTATTGTGTTCTTTCACCTGCTGGTAACAAGTAGTTCCAAAAGTATTACTAAAAAAATATTCTGATGATGTAAATAAAATAGAAAGAAACTTCCACATGGGAAAAATATATTAAAAACAAAGATTCCAAGACTCACCAAGCGGGAAAGCGCCGGTAGATAGGCACAATAAATAAAACGCACAAACATACACACAGAATTTCGAGCTTTCGCAACTGGCGGCTGCTTCGTCAGGAAAGAGGGAAGGAAAAGGAAAGATGAAAGGATGTGGGTTTTAAGGGAGAGGGTAAGGAGTCATTCCAATCCCGGGAGCGGAAAGACTTACCTTAGGGGGAAAAAAGGATAGGTATATACTCGCGCGCACTCGCACACACACACACACACACACACACGCAGACATATTTCAATTGAAATATGTCTGCTTGTGTCTGTGTATGTATGTATGGATGGATATATGTGTGTGTGTGTGTGTGTGTGTGTGTGTGTGTGTGTGTGTGTGTGTGTGTGTGTGTGTGTGTGTGTGTGTGTGTGTGTGTGTGTGTGTGTGTGTTCATCTTTCCTTTTCCTTCCCTCTTTCCTGACGAAGCAGCCACCAGTTGCGAAAGCTGGAAATTCTGTGTGTATGTTTGTGCGTTTTATTTATTGTGCCTATCTACTGGCGCTTTCCCACTTGGTAAGTCTTGGAATCTTTGTTTTTAATATAAAAAAATATTGTATTATACAAACTGCTTTCTCTTATTGTACTTAGTTTCTTGTCTTGGAATTTAGCCAAACATATAACACACACTAACACAAAATATGCTCTTGTGAGTTAACACTTTCTTCTGCAACCTCCTCAATTCATCAACTACTTTTAGTGTCTCATTTCTCCTATATAATTCTGTTAGAATCACCTAACTTAATTTGACTACATTCCATTACCCTTATTTTATTTCTGTTGAGTTTCGTCTTATAATCTCCTTTCAAGACATCATCCATTCTGTTCAACTGATCATCCACATATTAAGTGACACCCAGCAGATGCTACAACCTTGTCTCATTCATTTCTCCATTACTATTTCCCTTTCACATTCTTTGACTCTTCTAACTGCAGTCTTGTTTTTTACAAATTTTAGAAAACCTCTTGATCCCTATATTTTATCACTGCTCCCTTAAGATTCAAAGATTGTATTTCAGTCAGCATTGTCAAATGCTTCCTCTAAACTACACATATACATAGGATATCTGTTGAGTCTATCCTCTAATATAAGTCATGGATTCAGTATTGCCTCAGATGTTTCTACAATGCTTTGGTGCCCAATTATAAGGCACCACTTTTTTATTTACAAAATACTGCCAGGAAGCATTGTCAATAGAAATAATGTGTTTGCAGTGATTCCATGATGATATTGTAATGAGAGGAAGTGCAACTTTAATGAGACCACATTTTCATACTTTCCTCTGCTTCATTTCTAATGTCATTTTTCTTTAATTCAACAAAATCAAAGTTATACATATGGAAAACCAAATTGGTTGAAGCAATTTCTAAGAAAATAAAAGAAGGGTAGTCACATAAAAAATAAGTAAAAGTCCTGATTAAAAATTGTAACAGCTTCAAGGAGTTGCATGTGCATTCTAACAATTTAATAGATAGTTTCTGTAAAAAGATTATGAGGAATGCTGGTAATTATACAAAGATGAATTTCTAAGTACATGCTGATGCAATGCTTCTACAAAGGTAACACGAGTTCATTATCTTACTAAATGGCTCTCAAGTCTGCAGCATGTATGAAACAAATGCCACCAAGTTTCCTAAAGAAGTACTGTAAAGTAAATGACAAATGATAAAAATTCTATTTGGTATATGAAAAACAAAACAGTCACGGTTCCTGTAGTTCAGATAAGAACTTTAAAGACTGACAACGAGATTTAATAGAGAAAGATGAATAACAGCTCATACTCAGAAAAATCTCAGAAAAAGAATGAAACACTTTTTGTATTAGTTTCTGCAATGGATACAGAATGCTTCTATTTTATTCTTGGAGACAAAAGTTCTTCTGATAAATGTTTTCAGAAAGAATCTTTAATTTGCTCTTTTGATATAATTTAGATCACAGGGTCATTAACTTCTATTTGCATAGTGTGACAGAATACAACCTTGGCATATGCAATATGGGACTCTTAGAACATATTGAACACTGAAATTCAGAGGGAGTCTTATGTAGACTAATTGAGAAAGTGTCGTGCACCACTGATAAATGTACTGTTTGGATGAAAGGCGGCAGAATAACTCAAAAGTTTAAGACGAATTCAGTAACACATATGAAACAGACTCCAAAAATGAAGTTTATAGGTGATTAATACAGTTATTTTATGAGTACATTCATCCCTTAGTTAAACTGAAATTACAATTTTATGTTATTGGGAGAATATTTCTTCTGGCCTTAAGTCCTATTTCTTGATACTCCAAACTCTCATTTAGCATTTGAAAAAGTACATACTGGAGCCAGAGCCACTGGGTAAGCTCTCTACAGAGCTTGTTGAGGGAAAAGCTTTCTCCGTACCATCAGCTGCAGCTGACCGAAGGCGTGACCCTTTCTTCTGTACATCCTGTCTCAGCCCCTTAGAACGTGTACTCAGAGTCACACCCGCTCGGCATCCTGACTCCGTCTGTCATGGATCAAAGAGAGATCATACATATTACTATGTGAACGGCAACATGGCAATCATAAAAATATTAATTTCAGAACTACTACACAAAATTATATCCATCTTGTTAACTAGGAGATAGAAAGTGGTAAACTACAATAATTATTAATATTTTATGTAAAGTTACATCAGGATTAGAAACAACAAAACAGCGAGTCTGATTTGATGTCATTCATGGACACCTGTCAAAGCATTTGTCATTCACACTTAAGAATATATGCATTTTTTAGACAAAACATTCTCAACCTAGTGTGTGACTGTTTGAACATGACAGTTCTTCACTTGTCACAATCTTCCTGGAATTGGATTGTATTTACCTTCACATTTGTGGGCCAACTTAGGTGGCCAGGTATAACAGATGAAGAACCTGACCTATAGGTCAGTTTCACATTTTTCTTACATACAAAGCAGTAAAAGTTACAAAACTCATGATAAGTACCCAAAGATACTGTATGGTCGACTTGGGACCAAACCGAAATATGTAGGATTTGTATTCTGGTAAATATTTTCTGGGACACAAAATCACTCACTGTTTTGTCTTGCACTTTTTTCAAAATATATTTATTACATTTGTAGTAACACTAATAAAAAACACTTTTCTTCAGAAAACTGTATCATGTCCAAGAATAAGTGAACCTCTTTTCTCTCTCTGTCTGAAACTTCATTAAACTCACTTTCCATGAATGTCATTAACAATGAGCACAACCTTCAAGAATATCACTTGAATGAAAAATGTATATTAAATGATGTGTCTTAACTACATAGTGCTGTTTAACAACATTATATTAAAACACCTCATCACTGTATGTACAGTCTGTTTTAAGAAAATAGATGCTGCTGTTCTATTTCAGGCTGCTGTTGGTTAATCACAATCTTTACATTTACAAGGGCAAAAGAAAACTTTCACATGATAAAGATATTTTTATATGGCCAAAGATACTACTTTTGCATAATATGACATCCTTTACATTTTTAGTCTGGTGTACCTAGATGTTATCAATGCTGCTGACTAAGTGTGTGTTTTGTTGTAAGTTTTTTTTCCTTAATTTCAAATTTCTTTCAGTATTTGCAGCATCTTAATGCAAAATCCAACAGATATACATACATGTAAAATGCAGATGTTGAATAGCACATTCCTTGAGTCACCTTTTCCAAGAACTGGTACAAAGAAGTAGTTTTTGGAAAAGAGTACTTACAGCATGAACTGTAACTTGCTGTACACTCTGTAGCTCCTCTTGATCTTCATAATCAGAACTCTGACTTGGAGAAAGACCTTCTTCACTTGCACTGCTTCTGCTCTGTTCGTGACGAAAATAAATATTATTCATATACAGTTTGTGTATGTGCTGTGTAAGAGCTCATGTCTTATTTGTGTAACATCTATTGAGTTTCCTATCATTAGAATAGCTCAGAATTAATAGCAAAATCCATACTGTTTAAAAATCTCTCCAGGATACTAAAGGAAAAATCACTTTGGATGAAGTAATATCATTGATGTACTTTTAAGGTTTGCAGTAAGTGTTATAATGTGACTCTTTTGTCTGGAACACAGATCAAAAGACAAGAAAAATTTAAATCAGTAGCCACAAATACATGAACATAATATATTAAGGGACAAAGGTTGCATTTATGCTTCCACCTTGCTGCTGGCCAGCATGGCCCAGCTATGATGAATCAAACCCAATGAGTCTTACCAGCCCATTTAATGTGCACCACCACTGCTTGATATGCTGCTTGCAATGATTTCCACCATGCTGCTCTGTGTTTTGCACTGTGACTAACACTGTATGTCCTGAAACTTGAGCCCTGATTGGCTGCTTCTAGGCCACTCCAGCAATGACACATTTACTATGCTAGCTACATCAACAGCTGTGCCACTATTGCTCCCAGTGAGCAGCAAGGCTGTAGCATAAATGCAACAAAGCTACCAGCTAGTTGTGAGGTGCAACATGCCAGCAGAGAGATGCCAACAGCAAGAATACAGTGTAAATGTACCCTCAGGTTTCCAGCACATTGAGGATATATACTGGTTAAGTGTGATCATACTCTGTTGATGTCAAACAGTCAATTTGGAGGATTGGTAATTTGAATAGCAACCTAGAAAGAAAGGTGTTCTATCAAAAAATTTTCATAGTAGTTGCACATACTAAATTGATTGTTCATAAGATTAATGTGAAAAGTTAATTATCAGGAAAGTACTAAACTGACTCTTTAATACACTTTGCCTGAGTAATGGTGTGACTAGCTGGTCTCTGAAATGTACCACTTCTATATTATGGCCACACCACATTTATCACGCAAATCTGTGTTAGGAAAATATCATGTAAGTGTGTAACTGAAATTATGCTTTAACAAAATTTGCAATGCAGGCATATAAACATATAAAACTAGTCACTATCAAGAAATGGTATGCAACTGTGACTGAAACCTGAACAAATGACAATCAAATTTGAGGTACTGATCCTTTCACTACACAAATGTTGGTATTATATAAAACAGTTAATTTTTATTGGGTACTTAAAAAGGCAAAAATACAAGTCTCTAATAAAAAAGATCAAATTACTACACAACAAGGAGTAATTATACTTTACTCTTTATACAAAGAAAGAGGATGACATCCATAGATGAAATATGAAATTACGAGCCTACAGCCACATGTGTCACATAAAATGTAACAGGGAAAAGAATAATGCAAAATCATCACCAAATGCACATGAAAAGTGTACACAAGGAATGAATAGCTTACTATACGCTAACAAAGGTGAGTGACTTATAAATCTTAATTGATAGGAAAGAAAGAGACTCAAGGAGTAATGTATTCTTATAATAAACAAAAACAGAAAACTGCAACCGTTTATTCATACTTCACAACAAAAATAGCTTTTGTAATAGATTACATGACAATAAGTCAGTAGTTTCAGAGATTCCAGGTGAGGAGAAAAGGTGTTCCTATATTCAACTGATATCTATGTATAAGTAACATATAAACTATTTTTGAAAAATGTTATTGAAAACTAAGAGAAATATTACTAGATCTAAAGATATTAAACTTTTTTGTTAAATTGTTATAAACTGTACTTACTGTGTATCCCATAGTTTTTCGAAAATGTCGTCCCTTGCCCATTGTCATGTGAGAAATGTAGGAAGGTGATGAAATATTAGTTGGATTTTCTGTCTGTTCAGAACGACTTGTTTCTATTGACATTGTGGACAATCGTGATCCTGTAGATAGGACATTTGTTTTTCAGTTTTTGAGTAATATGCAGCAATATATTACAGAGTAAATAAAATTTTTCTTTATGGTACACATGAAAGTAATAGTCTGAATGCTACATACTGTACAAGGAAAAATATTTGTTACACAATTTTGAAACTGTGTCATCATGAAATAACTGATTGATGCAACACAAAACAATTAAGATTTTGAACGGGAACTCAAGTTTTAGGTTTTTAATTATATCTTATCACATGTATTGCCAGTAAACATGATGGGTTTCTCAGTCCTACAGTTTAATTTTTTTTAATACTATTGTTAAACAGACCTATGTCTTTGAATTCCTAGCATTCACTACAAATGACAACACAAATGAGATCTGTTTGTTCTTTCTCAAATAGTTCTGGCAGCTTTGATTGCATTTTTTATGATTTCATACAGTTTTTGCACAGTACAAAATGGAGAGGGACTACACGTATTGTGTGCAAACACAAAGAGGATTGACAGCAGTACAGAAACAGCATTGGCCGGGATTGACAGGTTTCATTCTTCTACTCAAAGCTTCAATGAAACTGGGGCACTAGTGGCAAAAGCTGTGACACTTTTGGTGCTACTGAAATCCCAAACAGGTACCTCATGTGGCATTATAGGAACATAACTTTACCTGGGTCTCAACTTTTTCACCATTCTAAAGGGAAAGGAAGTATGAGAGACTGGATCTGTTCGAAGCGTCTCGGTTTTTTGCTCGCTGTGCAATCCAAGTGTCTTCTGGACTTCCTCTCTCACTATCTGATGAAGAACACTTATGAAATCAGTTCCTTACTCCATCACAGACATCAATACAATGTTTGGAAGCTGTTCAAACTTCTTGCTTGTAATTCTTTTTTTGATGCATTGTCTCGATATACTGGCACCATTTTATGAAGTCGTCTGCTGTCAAAACCTCTTTCAGGTGTAGAACATGATACATGTCCTTAGCAACACCCTCCTTGAGATGTACAACCTTATCTTCCTTCTTCATTCTAGGATCCACTATTTTATACAGCTCCAAGACATCTTAAATGTAGGATGTTGTAGTTTCTCCTGGATGCTATGCCCTGCACTTTAATTTATCTTCAGCCTTGCACTTCTGTCATTGTGTGTTGTCGAAGTACTTGTGCAGTTCCAACTGGAATACTTTTCAGCTTGTGAGCTTCTCCTCCTTTTTCTCGTACCATTGCTTGGCAGTGCCCTCCAAGTAGAAAAATATGTTAGCTAAACACACGGTGTCATCTCTTTTGTTAAATGTGGCTATATGCTCATATACCTTCAACCACTGATTTGGATCTTGGCCATCATCACCAGAGAACCCGGAAGGATATCTCATGTGGTGGCACACAGTTGCTGTCATCATAATGTCCCTCTTCTTCTTCTCTCTCCAATATACTGCGATCTGTTGAATATGGCTTGAACTCGGGTTTCTCGCCACGTAAACAGCAGCTCTGTCTTGGCCTGATGGGAGCCACTGTGTCATTGATAATGTGCACTATGACAAGTTCCAATAGCCAGCGTCTCCACCAGAATAATGTCATGTACAAGAATGTGTAATTAGATCAATGATGAACACTAACTTCACTTAATGAAGGTTTATTCAGCACTTGCACATACAAGAGTGCAGTGCGAACTGCCTCTAGCCAGAACACATACTGTATATATATATAGTTACAGAACATTCCAGTACAATTATTCTTGACATTTGTGGATACTTCTAGAATGTACTCGAACCAAACATAGAAGTTAAAATTTTACAGTTCAGGTGAGTTCTGAACTCATGACCCTCCTTGCAACAGTCTTGTATCATAACCACTACACCATGGTGACTGTGCTACTCAGCTTCTTCTGTGACAATATTGAAAATAAAATTTTGCCAACTAATCTGACTAAAAACCCTAAGAAGTTTTGGTCTTCTATGCAATCAATAAGTGGATACAAATAATCTATTCTGTTACTCTGTGACCATATTGGCACAGAAATGGAAGACGATAGAGACAAGGCCAAAATACTGAAATTGATCTTCCAGAACTGTTACATCCTGGAAGATCCTAATATGATCCCTCTATTTAACCATTGCACAAATGTCAACATGTCAGATTTTGAGATAAGTGATCATTGAATATAAAAAAGCAACTATAATTGCTTAGTAGTGGAAACGTATCTGAACCAGATGAAACACCTGTAAGATTCTGTAGGTTATCAAAGCTCACTTGAGCAACAAAGGGTACTGACCAACCGAAAAAGGAGCACAGATCATTTCCATTTACAAGAAGGGTTGTCAATCAGTTGTACAATTGTGGAACATGTTTTATACTCATGTATTATGGCATGTTTGAAGAACAAAAGTCTTCTTAATAAAAATTGACATGGACTCCACAAACAGAGATCTTGAAAAAGCGGCTCACTTGTCTGTCCATCAGATCTAAAGTGCCACAGCCATCAGCACTCAGATTAATGCCATGTTCCTTGACTTCAGGAAGGCATTTAACACAGTTCCAAACTGCCATTTAGTGAAAAAAAATAGATGCTTATGAGTATTGGGCCAGATTTGTGACTGTTCAAGACTTCTTTGCAGACAGAACTCAACACAGTGCTCCTAATGGGACAAAACTGACACATCTAAGTGCTCCAGAGAAGTGTGAGAGGACTGTTACTGTTCTCACAACATGTAAATAATCTAGCAGAGAATGTCAGAAGTTCCATGAGGCTGTTTGCAGACGATGTGGTTGCCTATAACACAGTAGCAACACCAGCCGTAGCAAACTGAAAGAAGATTTGCAGAGAACAGGTGACTCTGAACGTAAATAAATATAACATATTGTGCATTGGTAGGCAAGTAATCCACTGTAGCTGAAGTCATGAATGATGGTAGTCAAGTTTAGGCTCATCCGGCACAACTACATCATGCATACTCCAACAGCCAGTGAGAGTTCAGTACTGTTCTGAGTGTTCTGCTATGAATACTGTAGCTAATGCAAGCATTAAAAGTGACTGTAGCAAGTTGTTTAGTGAATCTGTATTTCATTTGTAGCAAGTTGTCATCGTTGCTAGGAGGGGTTAAGTGATAAATTTTGCACAAGCTAGCGTGAGAAATAATTTGCAGGATATACACTTCCTTCAAGTGGAGAGCACACACTTGTGTGTATTTGCAACTGTTGCTTGGAATTGTCAGTCGTGCCATTCCTGTCTGTGCCTCAACATGCATAAACCACGATCTTTCATGGGTTGGACTATAGTGTACGATTACAATATGGATGTCGCATAACTGGAAACAGCAACTGTTGTAAAATACCTAGGAGTGCCGGAAATAGTAACTAGTATAAAATATCTTGGAGTAACAATCCAGAGTAATCTGAAGTGGACTCACCACATATAACAGCTAGTAGGAAAATCAGATGCCAAGATGAGATTCACAGGAAGAATTTTGTGGAAACATAATTCATCCACGGAAGAAGTGGCTTACAAGGCACTTGTTCAATCATTTCTTAAGAATTTATCACCAGTGTGGGACCCCTACCAGTTAGGATTAATACAAGAGAGAGACAAGATTCAATTAAGAGTGGCAAATTTCATCATTGGATTGTTTAGACAGGGCAAGAACATTATAGAGATGCTCAACAAACTCCAGTAACAGATGCTACAAGAGAAGTGTTGTGCATCTTTGAAAGGTTTACTATTGAACATTCAAGTGAGTGCATTCCAGAAAGAGTTGGGTAACATACTACTTCCTTCCATATAAGTCTTGTGAAAAGCTCAGAACAAGAGAATCTGATAAATTAGACCTAATGAGGAGGTTTAGCAACAATCATTCTTACCACGCACAATTCATGAATGGTAGAGAGAAGGGGAGAGAGATAGTGGTACCAAAAGTACCATCTGCCACACATCATAAAATAGGTTGTGGAATAGGGATGTAGACAGCAGTTAACATCCACTCAGTTTTTCTCCACTCTTTTAGTGTGGTGAGGAGATGTGGAGGAAACCATCTCTTGCTCATAAGAAAAAGAGCAGAAATCATGAGCTTCATCCCCCTTGTGTAATACTGCCAGCACAAAAAATGACACCTGTGTAATGTGCTTCATGGTAACCCTTTATCTAGTTAAAACTGACCTGCAGGAGCAATTAACATCTAATCAAAGATAAAAAAAAACCTTCTTGAAAATGGAGACTGCTTCATGAACAATTTTTACAGAAAAATGCATAACAAAGGAAATACAGTGCTGACAAACGTACTATAACTATTACTGGTCACTACAACATTGTTGTATCACAGGGCACAACACACTTGTTAAAAGTCTTTTGAATACTGCCATATTAGGACAAAGGAATCAAGAAGCAAAGAGAAAATTCACAGATAACGTGTACCGTTCGCTCATCACAGACAGTTACTAGTACGAATGTCATCCACTGCTTTCTAGACTGGTGTGCAGCATATAAAATTTGCAATGGTGAGATCCACAGTAGCAAGATGTATGTATTTATAGTAATAGTGATACACCAGACAACAGTGCTATTCTGCTGCATCTACCTGTTGTAACAACTACGGCCTGCATGTTGAAATCCTGAGTTGATTTCCATGTTAGTGAGTGAACAGTGATACATACAAGGAATGTTCAATAAGTAATACAATACTTTTTTTCTTGGCCTGTTTCAGGTGAAAAGATGTGGAATTTGTTGTGGGACATAATGGTGTATTCCTGCTTAAAACTGTGAAGTTCCATGAAGTTACAATAGCTGACAGTGCTATATGTAGGTTTCAAAATAGCACCTGCACCAGAGGCGTGTTACAAGCAGAGAGCTGTCACTGAATTTCTTTCCATGGAAAATCATAGCATCACAGTACACATAGATGCTTACAGAATGTCTATGGAGACCTGGCAATCAACAAAAGTATGGCAACTCATTGGTCCAGGCATCTGTCATCACCACAGCAAGGTCCAACAAACCTCACTGATCTCTCATATGCCTGCCAGTTGCACAGCTGTGACTCCTGCAATGTTGAAATATGTGGACACTCTCATTCAAGAAGGTCAATGAATCACACTCAAATGCCTTGCTGCCCAACTTGACATTTTTGTTGATAGAGCTGACACATTCATACACCAGTTGGGTTACTCAAAGATGTGTGCCCACTGGGTTACTCACCGCGCAACAGGAGCCCATAAAGAGCAATAAAGACCACCTGTGCGAAATTAATTGCGTACATGTTATGAGGCTGACCATGACAATCTTTTGTTCAGCATTGTCATGGATGATGAATGACACATGGGTTCATCACTTAAACCAAAAACAAAACAGCAATGGATTGCCACTACACCACCCCTTCTCCAAAGAAAAAGTTCAAAGCCACACACTCAGCAGGTGAAGTCATGGCAAGTGTCTTCTGGGACTCTTAAGTGGGTATTCTCTTTGATGTCCTGCCACATGATGCAATGATCAACTCTGAATGTACTGTGCTACCCTCAGGAAATTGTAGAACTGACTTCCTATGTTCACCGTCACAAAAATGTAAATGAACTTCTCCTCCTCCATGACATTGCAAGACGTCACACAAGTCTGCAGACTTGAGAGGAGCTCACAAAACTTCATTGAACTGTTCTTCCTCATCCACCCTACAGCTCAGATTCCCTTTCTCTCCTTTTCTGCTTCTCCCTCCTCCCCACTTCTCCAATGCTCTCCATCTACCCTGCAGCACTTCACTCTCTGCCACACCTCCGATACTATCTGTCCCCTTCCCTGCCCCAGCCTCCTCCTTGACCGCACCCAGTCGCCACTCCCATCATGAACTACTGCTGCTGCTGCTTGCATTGTAGTTTCAGTTGCCTGAAACTGCAGTCACGTGTGTGAGTTGCGTTTGCATGAGTGGGTGTGTGTGTGTGTGTGCGTGCGTATGTGTATCTATTGTTGACAAAGGCCTTAATGGCCGAAAACTATAATTGTGAGAGTCTTTTTGTTGTGCCTATATGTGACTCATAATCTCTGCTATATGGTAAATAGATATATAAATATTATTACATGACTCTACCAACAATTTAAATTTATTTTCGTACAATTGCCTTGTGTCACATTGTATATTGTTGAAAAATATTTCACCAACATGTAAAAATTTATTTTTTACTATACTTATTCAAGTCTAACAAATGTCCAGTAAGTCTGTGTTACTGATTCCATATGAGTGCACATGTGATCTAATTGCATAAATGTGGACATTGTATTTGGCATGCATAATTACTACGAGTATGTGCCAATAGGAAACTAAGTATTTTGTGTTCAACAAAGTATTGACTCCAAGAAATTAAGTTACTTGATCCTAAGATACATCTGATAGCTTCCTTCTGGCAGAGAAAAACTTCTTTTGCCCCAGTGGAGCTTCTACGAAGAAGTATTACACAGTTTAAGTGTGTATGGAAAAAGGCATAGTATGCCATAAGCATGAGCTCTTTACATACACAACCTTTAGTTTCCTCATGAGATACAAAACTCTTGGCAACTTACTGTGGATCTTTCTTGTGTGGGTATTCTGGCAAATTTTACTATTGAGGGAGATGCCTAATAGTTTTACAGAGTGCACCAGTTAATTTTCTACATTGTTAATATGGGAAATGAACATGAAAATGTGTTTAGTTTAACTGATATTTAATATCAATCTCTTTTCTGAGAACCACTGAGTTGCATTTTCTAGCATGAGGTTGTTCTTTTGTGCGACAAACTGTACATCCTTATGTGACGTGAAGAAATCTGTGTCATTGGTGGACATCATGGATTTATGTGGTAATATGTTGGGCAAGTCATTTACATAGACAATAAGTAAGAAAGGTTGCAGCACAAGCCCTCGTGAGAAGCCATATTCTGCATTCAGAAGGCCAGATTTGTCATTTGAATTAACGACAAATATGAACTGCCAAATATGGTTTCAGTAGCGCTACTTCTGTTTCAGTTATTCCATATCTGTCAAATTTCTTAATGTAAAACAATGTCAAAGGCCTTGGTTAGATCTACTTGGGTGGTATAACTGTGCTGCCTGCATATTTTCAGGACTGCCTTAATTGTCAACAGCCCACATCAGAAACAATATTGGGCTTTGTTAAGTAGGTTGTTAGACTAAAAAAAAATTATTTAACTTGTCTGTCAGTACTTGTACTAATGATATAGGTCTTTAATTTTGGGCAGCACAGTTGTCTGTTTTGGGCATTATGGAAATGTTACCTCTCTAAACATACAGCTTATAAGGTAAGATAAAAAAGGTGAATCACTTGTTAGGCATAGAGTATTTATCATCAACATAGAGTATTGTTCATTAATCTTCATATTTACTTTTTTTATGACTTAGTGTGCATTAAAGTTATGTATTGAGTAATCATCACTTCTGTAATTTATATGGAAATTATTTTTTGTCATCAAAATACCCACAGTGCTGACACTGTCGTGATTTCTTGAAGTGAAGATTTGGAACTGGGACCTTTTTTTTTAATGATAATCATAATAAGAGACAGGACATTGCAGTTTCCAGAGACTGAAGTTAAAGATAGGAAAACCACATCTCCAGCTACAGTGCAATGTGCAGGCACTGACATAAATTGGCAAGACATGTATTCCATGATCCATTTTGTCAGGCTTCCACCATTCTGGGCTTTGGTGAGAAAAGTGGCATTTCATAAAGTCAAGCAATGTTTAATACAAGTGGCATGGCTGGCTCACCTGTGCACAGGTTCCCTATTGGCTCTAATGGAGTGGATGTGAGCAAAACTGCAATTGACACAGTGCTGCAACAGAGAGTGGTTTCTCGACGGCAACCTCTCACCTTTTACTCTCTGAACCCTTACACCACAGCAGAAGAAATAAGAGTGCTATCAATTGTGAG